>NC_133651.1:237026075-237326797 GCF_009905375.1 Apium graveolens | reverse complement strand
GATCACTCTGCTGGTCAGGACTATCAACAGATCAACATATCACTCTGTTTGTCTTGTTCTTCTCCTGCACGACAAAAAATAAAATCAAACTGCACTTGACATAAACATAAACATGCACATTCTCAAGGTCATAAACATGTAAACGGGCTCCAAACAACACATGAAACATGAATACATACAAAATAACTGAAAACAGGCTTAGTCATTCCAAAATATATTCTTCTCACACTAATTAACATCACAATGCTACCCTCACTCTATCAATAAATATATTTATAAGCTCAGAAACCAATAAGCCATCACAATCCTTGCAAACAAAACCTACAATTCACCAAATCTACAAAACAACTAACTCATCCTCCAACTTCAATATATACGCGGATAAACAAACGACCTCAGATAAAATAGAACATAAAAGCACTCAATTCATCACCAATATCAATACAAGCACCTATCCAAAGTTATAAATAATCATCTCTCCATAAATTCAAAAATCCGTAATCGTGCAGATCGGAAAACCAAATTGATCAAACAAACCTACACAAATCATCAAAATACTCAATTTTCTTCTTGCCTTCAATTTTCCCCTCCACATCCCCTTTACTTTTTTGTACGCACAAAATATGAACTAAAATCAGCATAAAATAAGAACTAAAATGACAGAGAGAGAAAGAGAGAGAGAGAGAGTGATACCTCAAAATTAAAGACAAGCACCTTCCATTGAATCCACAAATAAGCCCTATAGCCCTAGTTTTGAACACGAACTAAAACCCCAAATTGAAGTCGAATTGAAACCCTAAACGGAACCATACTCCATTAAAGAAACATACAAATCAATCAAATGAGGCTCAAATATATTTATGTATGTATAGATTTTTCATAACAAGGAGAGTAGAGGGGGAGAAAGAGAGGGAGAGAGGGAAGGGGAGAGACCACAACCTAAATCAAAACTCTATACATAGGTAGGGGCAAAAAATGGAACTAACGGTGGAGAGTGATGTTGAATAATCAGGAAAGAAGCAGTACCTTGAATCCAACGACCAAAGCTCTAAATTACTCCTTTTTAATTGAAGATATAGAAGAGAAAGAGAGAGATATAGAAAGAAACATCAAAGACAATGAAAACTAATCAATAATCGGTGAAACCTAATCCAAGAAAGAGAGGGAGAGGGAATTTATTCTCAGATCTAGATTTAAAGGGGGGAACGAAATTTTGTTTAGGGTGGAAATGAAAGATTGGCCCAAGGACCAAAACAAATTATTGGTTTCATATTATTAAAAAATCAAATTTTTAAATGATTGTTTTTCATATAATAATTTTTTCATTTAACCAAACTTAATATAAAAATCTAGCTAAATTTTAAACTTTTTTAATACCTTAATATTTGTACGGTTGAATTGTCGACGAGATATATTAAAAAAATTATTTATTCAATCACCTATCAATATCATGTCCAGGAGTAGTATTTTTTTTAGTTTTTCCAGTTTCCAACAAGCTAAATAAATTAAAATTATTTCATTTATATTTTTTTAATTTATCTCGTTGTCAGGATGGGTACTTTTACCAGATTTTTCTAATCCTGACATGCAAGATGAATTTCAAATTTTTTAATAATTTTTTCATATGACTAAAATTGATATATCCTAACATCCGTAAAGTTGGATCGTCAAAAAAAAAATTTTAAAAATTAATCTTGTAAATCGGGAACGAGTCTCGTTGTCGGGAGGGGTACTTTTACCGGATTTTTCTAATCTTGACGTGCAAGATGAATTTCAAATTTTTTAATAATTTTTTCTTATGACTAAAATTGATATTTTCTAACATCCATACGGTTGGATCGTCGAAAAAATCATTTTAAAAATGCATCCTGTAAATCGGGAACGAGTCTCGTTTTCGGGAGGGGTACTTTTACAGGATTTTTCCAATCCTGACATGCAAAATGAATTTCAAATTTTTTAATAATTTTTTATTATGACTAAAATCGAAATATCTTAACATCCGTACGGTTGGATCGTCGAAAAATTATTTTAAAAAATTAATCCTGTAAATCGGGAACGAGTCTTGTTGTCGGGAGGGGTACTTTTACCAGATTTTTCTAATCCGGACATGCAAAATGAATTTCAAATTTGTTAATAATTTTTTCTTATGACTAAAATCAATATATATTAACATCCGTACGGTTGGATCGTCGAAAAATCATTTTAAAAAATTAATACTGTAAATCGGGAACGAGTCTCGTTGTCGGGATTGGTACTTTTACCAGCTTTTTCTAATCCTGACATACAAAATGAATTTCAATTTTTTTAATAATTTTTTCTTATGACTAAAATCGATATATCTTAACATCCGTACGGTTAGATCATCGAAAAATCATTTTAAAAATTAATCCTGTAAATCAGGAACGAGTCTCGTTGTCGGGAGGGGTACTTTTACCAGATTTTTCTAATCCTGACATGCAAAATGAATTTCAAATTTTTTAATAATTTTTTCTTATGACTAAAATCGATATATCTTAACATCCGTACGGTTAGATCGTCGAAAATCATTTTAAAAAATTATTCATGTAAATCGGGAACGAGTCTCGTTGTCGGGAGGGGTACTTTTACCAGATTTTTCTAATCTTGACATGCAAAATGAATTTCAAATTTTTTAATAATTTTTTATTATGACTAAAATCGATATATCTTAACATCCGTACGGTTAGATCGTCGAAAAATTATTTTAAGAAATTAATCCTGTAAATCGGGAACGAGTCTCGTTGTGAGGAGGGGTACTTTTATCAGATTTATCTAATCTTGACATGCAAGATGAATTTCAAATTTTTTATTAATTTTTTCTTATGAATAAAATTGATATATCTTAACATCCGTACGGTTGGATCGTCGAAAAAATCATTTTAAAAAATAATCCTGTAAATCGGGAACGAGTTTCGTTGTCGGAAGGGGTACTTTTACCAGATTTAATTTTTCTAATCCTGACATGCAAGATGAATTTCAAATTTTTTAATAATTTTTTCATATGTCTAAAATTGATATATCTTAACATTTGTACGGTTGGATCGTTGAAAAAATCATTTTAAAAATTAATCCTGTAAATCGGGAACGAATCTCGTGTTGGGAAGTAGCGCTTTTACCAGATTTTTCTAATCCTGGCATTTGAGATGAATTTGAAATTTTTTAATACTTTTTTCATGTGACTAAAATGAGTATTTCTTAACATCCGTACGGTTGGATCCTCTAAAAAATCATTTAAAAAATTTATCTTTTTTCATGAGGTATGAAAAAAATCTAGTACGAGGCAACACCCAACGGTTTTTTTATGAAAAAGTCTTGCCTGAAAAAAATTGTGACAACAGTTTTTTTGAAAAAAAATCGTTGTCTTAGATGATCAACTTTTTAAAATCTTACGGCTGATATTAAATCTATTTTTAATCAACGGCTCTTATTATACCAACTTAGCAATCCAAGTGAATGTTTTTTCACCAATCACATGGTGCCACCTCATCACAAGCAACGCTTCAGAAATTTCAAGAATCAAACTTACAAACAACGGTTTTCTATGAAAAAGGTTGACTTAGATGAACATTGACAACATTTATAATATACACGTTATTTCCTCATCAATGTGATTATCTGTTGATACTATTAATATTCGTGTAACGTCTAGTACTAATAGGTAAAAGAATTCAAAAATCTATGAAAAAGATGATTTCAAATCTTAATACACACAAATTAATTTAGTGTAAGTTATTGGTTACTCATATAAATTAATTAACAGTGGCATATAATTTTTCCGAAAAAATTTTAAAACTAGTAAAAATATAGACAACGGTTTTTTCTAAAATCATCTTGTGATAAGTTACTTTACATAAGTGTTTTTCAGGAAATGTCGTTGTTGGAATTCTACAACAGTTTTTCTTTAAGACTGTTGTAGTATTACATATTTTATAACAGATTATAAATATTGATAACGGTTGTCTAACTGTTACAAGTGTTTTATTTTAAAAATACTTGTATAAGGTAGATTAATATAACGTGTTTTTTTGAAAAACACTTGTTTAGATTGAATAATTAACAATGTAAACTTGAAGCACTTATGATTAATTTTTTTTATTAATTATAAAGTGGATAATTAAACTATTTTGAAATATAAAATTTAAATATTTAATCTAGATGAAAGTGGATGTAATTAGAGTTTGTTGTTTTTAAAAAATTTAAAATGAATTGTCTGGAAATTATTTTTTTTGAAATTATTACTACTTTTATTGTAATAAACTAGACAACGATTTTTTTGAATATTTTGTTGTGCAATACGTTTTTAAATTTAGTAAGAAAGACAACGATTTTAAGAATTAGTCTATTGTCTGATATTGGTGACATACAATTATGTAAAACACTTGTCTATGAGATATCATTTAGACAACACCTAATTTGTACATTGTGTGATTCGAGCTTAAATAACTAGTAGAAAAAACACTTGTCTCATTTCCACAACCGTTAAACAAGATGTTATCTCAATCATTTTCAGACAATGTATTTTAAAAATCGTTGTACGATTTTACACATTTGCACAACATCACTTTAGAAAGGGTTGTCTGTCTCCATCAACTAGACAATGGATTTTAAAGCGTTGTAGTAATACTAAAGCCTTCCCATTCACACAACATCTTAATTTTGAAAACACTTGTCTGACTTGTTTTACTAGACAACATTTTTTTATCGCTTGTAGTAATCAACGTCAGACAACGCCAATTTTTTGGTTGCAAAAAAACCATTGTATGAAAAATTCGGGCAACACTTTTTTGGTCGAGTGTTGTCTAATCGGTGTTGTCTGATTGCTTTTTTCTTGTAGTGTTAATAAAACATGTAATGTGAGTATTGACTATGGATGGGTTTATAATTAGTTCAATTCAATCTAGGCTAGGTATGGCAAATTAGCAGAGCGGACAACTTTTACCATGTCATCATCCCACGTTATAATTAATTAGTTCAGTTAGTTGAGTACAAACTTTTGCAGTTTAGTTGTTTAGTTGCACAATTGTAAATTGAGAGTCTCGGTTCAATTCTCAAACCTGGTATATATCTAAGAACACAAGTATGAATATTATTTATTTAGAGCTATTGGGATATTTTTTGTTGTTGTTTAAGCCCAAATTGTGCCAAGGGGGTATTTTTTCTAAATCAAATGCTATCACATTATTCTTTAAAATTACTTCAAATATTTTAAATTCACATATATATGACTTATATTATAAAACTTAATATTATGTTCTATCCAAAATAAAATGTTTTATTCAATTTTAAACAAGCTCATTTTGTTTAAAAATAAATGATACTGTATTAAGTCCAAGCCCATGGTTGGCACGAGCACTACGTGATGCCAATTAGTTAGCGAACACAGTTGTCTACATAGGCATTTAGCTTATTTATCTAGAACCAATTAATTAGCGAACTCAGTCCATTAATTAAATTTTATATTCTCGTTTTAAGTAGTGTCCCTTATTTTCTCCCTTCTCCCGCCGAGAAAGGTGAGTGGAAACGATTTTTCTTGCATCTAGTGTTTTTGCTAACACTATATAAATTAGTTTATGAAATGTGTTGCCACAATTTTAAATTATCTTTTGGTATATCAATCCCCGAGCTAAGCATATAGAAAAATATCATTCACTACCCTTCATGAACATATGTTGCAGGGGTTGTGAAAAAGAGCCAGCAGATGTTTGGATAAGAATATAGAGAGGTTGGCAAGAAGTTCAGAAAGAAAAGCAGATGTTAATAGAACCAAGTTGTGTACTTTTTGATATGGCAGACAAATAGTTAGAAATATTTTATTGTAAATGATTGTGACCAACAGTACTTTGAAGTCGTGGTTCGGCTACGGCACGGCCCTTATATGTATACAAAGGAGAATCGGTTGTGATATATTTTATGCTGCAAAACTAAAAATGAAGTAAAAAAGGGCGGAATATATTAAAAAGACTACGTCATAAATGACCATGTACTATAATTTGCCGGTAACACTCATTTTCTGTTACAATAGACCCATATTTTTGCGAAACTACAACAATACAAAATTACTGTTATATTATCTTAAAAACTTGTGTTGTACCATAGCTTAATTTTTATGTTCCACATTCCAACACTAAATTGTTATGTTGCATCTTGGAGAGCACTAAGAAAAGCAACTGTTGGATTTACTAAATTATTGAATCATAAATTGCTGACCTGACATGGGGACACACGAAGCGGGCCCACATTTCGATCATGTGGCCTGCCACATCCCGAGGTGGACACACAATATGATTTCCGGTGGCCATGGCCACTATAAGACTCTGAGATGAAAAGTTTCTACATATATATATATATATATAGGGGTTACTCCACTGAAAACCAATTTAAAATAAAAACTAGAAACTAAACATAGCCCATTAAAATGAAAGCAGCCCCCGACCAAGTGTCATAGACATACACTATAACGACTCGTGTACTTTAATTTTATTTCTAATATTTGAAAGTGTAATAAAAGTTTAAGTAAATAAATAAAAGATGTGTATTGATTTTGGCAGCGGTTATTGATTGTTATTTAAATAATTATGATTTGTTGATACGTGGGATTGGAATTATGTGATTTATTGGTGAGTTATGTGATTTTATTTTGCTTGTAAAAGTGACTTTATTGTAATTTTAATTCCATAAATATTTGGGTTGTCTTTAAAATTGGTTTTCTAATTTTATAATTTCAATGATTATTTTTAGGACTTTATAAAATTGAGAAATTAATATTTTGTTAATTATTCATTTTCAAATGATTTTCTCCATTCGAGAAATTGACACGTATCCAATTAACAGATACGTGTCAGCAGTTGGCTTTGGGGAGAATTAAAACATCATCTCTCTATTGTTTCTCTCCCTGTTGCTCTCTCTCTTCTCTCTCGTTCTCGGTTCCTTTTTCATTTTCTTCTTCCTTCGCTTGCTTCCACCTCCTCTCGGTAATTACTATGCTTCCTGTTTTCTTGTATTCCATTGCTGTCTCTTCCTTTCTCTGGCCGCTGTTGCCGCCGGTTTACGGTTGGCGGCGGCAGTAGGCGATTGTGTGTGATTGTGTGTGATTGTGTGTGTATTGTGTGTTGTTGTGTGTGTTGTGTGTGTTGTGTGTGTTATGAGTGTGAGTTGTGTGTGTTGTGTGCGGTGTGTGCGCGCGAGCCGCGGCGCGTGTAAGCTGTGGTCGTGTGGTTTCTGTGCTGTGCTGTTTCCTTGTGTTGGATTCTGTTGGGCTTGATTCTTTTGGTTCTGTTGGGCCTGTTATTGGACCTGGCAGTTGGGTTTTGTAGTGGGCTCTAATTATGGGCTTAATTATTGTGCAGTTGGTTTAATATGAATTAATTTGTGTTATTGCAGGGATTTATGTTGACTGATTTTGTGAAATAAAATACCGTGCGGTAAAAAAATAATTTTAAAAAAATCGGTGAAATGTTGGTTGGAATCCGAATTATCGGGTACCCCGAAAATTTTGCCGCCGTACCGCGATGACTCGCTACGAGCGGACGGTGGACGGTGATGACGATGTTCTGAGTCCTAAATTCTATAAATAAATAAAATAAAATAATTATGTAAAATATTTTCGGACTTAAATAATTAGTTGTGATTGGTGTTGGGATGTAAGTTGTATAAAAGGATAAATAATATTGTGGATTATTGAGAATTGTTGACGTCGATTATAAACGACGGGTAGTCTTATAAATAAAGAAGTTGCTGCCAAAATTTTCTAAAATATATTTGTAATCATACATAATTATGTTTTACGTGATATCCCTATTTATGTTCGAGAAATATAATTGCATGATTATGTGTATAATAATAATACGAGTCGGGTTGTCGGATTTGGGTTATTAGGATTTGAGGATATCAAGCATGTCGGTATAACTAATTAGGGTATTCTGTAATTATAGATCCCAGTCGAGTTGTTCCAGGATCAAAGTCAGCGTGAAAGCTATTAGGGTTGTAAAGCGTTGCAAGGCAAGTACCCCTGACCATTCTGTTATGGTACAGTGTATATGAATAGCTAAATGTTTTATTCTCGTAATGGAACAGAAACGTTTTAAGTTACGTATCCCCCGTAGTTATAAAATCACTGTTTTCGAATTGTTTTGGGGAGAAGTAACTTCAAAAGGTACCTATCTCGAATGAAATGATTTGCAAACTGGATTTTTATATGTGTGCTGGTTAAATAAATGGTTTTGAAATGAAATAGGTACGAGTGTTTTAAAAACTGGATAAAACGGTCAGATATGGGATACATTGGGGCCAGAGTAGGCCTATTGAGGTGGCGTAAGAGGCTAATTCGGTTGCGCGTATTATAAAACCGATTAGTCCAGCAGGTCAGAGACCTAGCTAGTCTCTGAGTTCCGAAACAGGTAAATGGGATGGCAGTTAGAGCCGTCTGGTGTTGATAGCTTGATCAACTGTCTTCACATATCCGCTATGTATCTGATTGGGATTTGTGAATTATATGAAAGCATGATTTATTGATACAGCGGTTTTTATAAAATGATTAGCATGCTAAAATTGGACTCTGGTACTATGCAGCACACTATAATGTTGTTTTCACAAAGCATGTTAGTTAGTGATATCCAGTTACTTTGATTATCATTATGAAATGTTGATATCATGATTACAGCTCTGTTCCCATTATTGTTGTATTATTGTTTTAATCTGTTATTCATATTTGGTACTGCTGAGCGATTATGCTCACCCTTGCAAACTGTTACGTATATTTCGCAGATGCCTAGAAGATCTGTCAGACCGACCCGTGTTCCCGCCCCTTCTGGACCTGGCTCCTCTGAGGTAGTTTGTATCAGACCATGAGGTCTGAAGAGTTGCTGAATAAAGTTAGTGTGTCGTAGATAGTGAATAAAGAGTTTATAATAATGAGAAACCTGAATTATACTTGAACCTGGATCGGATCTTGGTTTGGGGTCAAGTTAGTATATTCTAATAATAATAACTCTGTTGTTATAATTTTTGGGTAATTGTGTTTAGTGACGTCAACTCCTGACCCCGGGGTTGAGGCCGTCACAGTTGGTATCAGAGCTACAGGTTCAAGTCCCTGATTCAGGTTAGGGATTATGTTAAGTAGGTGATAGCTTGAGTCTTTAAATGTGAGTCAGCAACTCATATAGAGGAGCAAACCTTTAGAGTCAGTCGAGGGTTCCGACGGCGTTACCCTGGCATCTATTAAATGTTTTGATAGAATTGCCTTGACCTGGTTGTGTCTTGCCTGTATATTTATTATGTTGGTAGTGGCCTATCGCGATTTCGTGTTCTCCATCTCGGGCTTCTGATTCGGATAGCTCAGATTCGGAGAAACCCCTTGATGCTGTTGCCGAGGAGACCCCTATGCCTCCTCCACCAGTCCCTTCTTTTGTGCCTCGAGACATCCCTGGATCTGGTCCTCGTCCCCGTTGGGTACGTAGGTCTGTGTCTGCTGTCAGGGATTTCCCTCCCGGCTGCGGTCCCAGTTCTTCTATGATGAGACCTCCGGCACCTCCTGTGGCCCCTAGTAGTATTTCTTCACCGATCCCTTATCATGTGCATAGGGCGGTGAATACTTCCTTTATCAGAGATCAGAGTCCAGAGTTTGCTGCCCAGTTGGACCAGGTACCTATTGCACCATTTCAGAGTATTTCTGCCCCTTCCCCTGAGGTGCGAGCCCGTGTGAGAGCATTGACCCAGATGGCTGTAGAGAGGGCTAGGTCTGTTGACCATTTCATTAGTTCAGAGTTCAGAGCTGTGCAGTATCAGGACCTAGTGAATTGGCTAGTGTTTGAGCTAGGTTCCATTGGTGGCAGTGGTAGAGACTAGACAGAGCTGCAGTAGAGGGATGCAGAGCTCAGAGTTGACTTCTAGGAGTTCTGTGGTTGTTTACTTTGTATATGTACATTATGTTGTGATAGTTTGTAGTAGGCGAGGCTGTTATGACAGCCAATTTTGGCATGTATTCGGATGGTTCTTTGTATTTGGATTTTCAGTTGTACTAGTTGGATTCTGTTGGTTACTATAGTTCAGCTGCTTTATATTATCGTTCAATTTTTATATATCGTGTGTTGCTATTATTGTTGCTATTATTATTGTTGTTTCTGTTGCTGGCATTTTTAGATTATAATCATTCACTCAGGACGGATCCAATTATAATGGGGGATGAGAATAATGTCTTGGTGGCAACGCTCTCTTGATGTATAAATATAAACTGCTGGAGCAATCCATTTTCTTATATATGACTATTATGTTTCAGGAGATGCCACCAAAGAAAAATTCTCAGCCCAATAACGGATCTGCTGGGGATCCTTCCATGAGTGATTTGATGAACTTGTTGCGTCAGCAGACTGTACAGCTGGCCCAACAGCAACAACAATTCCAGCAACAGCAGCAACAATTGCAACAGCAATAACAACAGCAACAACAGCTCATACAGCAACAACAACAGCAAATCCAACAGCAGCAACTACAAATCCAACAGCAACATGAGATGAGAGGGGCAAATCAAGGTGTTAGTTTTAAGTCTTTTCAAGCAGTGAAGCCCCCAGAGTTTAAAGGAGAGGTAGATCCTGTTGCTGCCAGGATATGGTTAAAGGAAATGGAAAAGGTGTTTGCGCTCACCAAGGTGAGTGAGAATTTAAAAACTGATTATGCTAGTTATTTTCTGAGAAATGATTCGAATTATTGGTGGAAATCTACGCGAGCCCTAGAAGGAGAAGGTCCAGTTCCCTGGGCCAGATTCACAGAGTTGTTCTTGGAAAAGTATTTTTCAGCTTGTCTCTAAAGTCAAATGGAGATGGAGTTTTTGAGCTAAAACAAGGAAATAGGAGTGTCACAGAATATGAAGCGAAGTTTACGGAGTTGGCCCGTATAGCACCGGAATATGTGAGTTCAGAAGCCCAAAGAGTGAAGCGGTTTCAACAAGGGTTGAAGCCAGAAATAAGGAGTGGAGTTGTAGCCTTACAACTCAAGACATATACTTCGGTAGTTCGGGCTGCCCTGGTGATAGAGAGTGATCAGAAGTTAGCTGCAAAGGAGCAGGGTGAAAAGAAAAGGAAATTTGAAAGTGGACCTGCAAAGTCAGAATCAGGAATAGCAAGTCGAAAGTTTCAGCGTTGGTTCGGCAGAAATAAGAATAAAAAGTTTAAAGGGCAGAACTTTCCCCAAGTTAAGCCCGGTATAACATCAGTTAACTCTGCCCCGACGAGGATGAGTAAGCTAGTAGTTGATTGTAAGACGTGTGGGAAAAAGCATAGTGGACAGTGCCGAAAGAATGTTAATTGTTTTAAGTGTGGACAGAAAGGTCACTATTCCACGGAGTGTAAGTCTGAGATTCAAGGAGTTACTTGTTTTAGTTGCGGCAAAGTGGGACACATAGCTAGGAATTGCAAGTCAGTGACCCAAGGTAATGCGGGAAGGAGTGTGTCTCAAGGACCAGCAACCAGTACTGCGAGAGCTACGACTTTTAAGATGACCCAGAAGTCTCCAGTTCATGATTCTGATGTGGTTGCAGGTACGCTTACTCTAAATTCCGTACCTGTTAACGTTTTATTTGATTCAGGAGCATCCAAATCTTTTATATCTGTGAGTTGTGTGAATAAAATGCAATTGATGCTAGAAGATTTAGATGAACCCTTAACTATATAAGTGGCTAATAAGGATAAAGTACTTGTAAAACAATTTTGTCTTAGTTGTTCCCTAGAGATTTCAGGGTATATGTTCGCTGTTGACTTAATACCCTTCGAGTTGGGAGACTTTGATGTTATTCTAGGTATGGATTGGTTGTCTCGATATAGGGCAAATATTGATTGTAAGAAAAAGAGAGTTGTTCTGTACACCTCAGATAATAGAAGGATCAGTTACCAAGGGCAGAAGCAAGATAGGAAGTTTCTCTCATTGATGCAAGCAAGAAAATTGCTGAGACAAGGATGTGAAGCGTACTTGGCTCATGTAGTGCATACGAAGAAAGAGACCCCTATTTTGGATGACATCCCTGTAGTAAGAGAATTCCCTGATGTTTTTCCAAAAGAATTACCAGGATTGCCACCTGATCGTGAGATAGAGTTTTCCATTGATTTGATACCTGGAGCTGAACCAGTTTCTAAGGCTCCATACAGAATGTCCCCGATTGAAATGAAAGAATTGGCTAAGCAACTTCAGGAGTTATTGGATAAAGGAGTTATTCGACCCAGTGTTTCCCCGTGGGGTGCTCCAGTGTTATGTGTGAAGAAAAAGGATGGAAGTATGAGATTGTGTATTGATTACAGAGAGCTGAATAAGTTGACGATAAAGAATAAACGGATCGATGATTTGTTTGACCAGCTTAAGGGAGCATGTTACTTTTCAAAGATTGACTTAAGGTCCGGCTACCACCAATTGAAGATAAAGCCCGAGGATATCCCCAAGACTGCATTTCCAACAAGGTATGGCCATTACGAGTTTCTAGTAATGTCATTTGGATTGACGAATGCGCCAGCAACTTTCATGGATTTGATGAATAGGGTATACAAGGAGTATCTGGATAAGTTTATTATTGTATTTATTGATGACATCCTCATATACTCGAAGAATCCAGAAGATCACGCGGTGCATCTGCAGATTGCCCTTCAAAAGTTAAGAGAAAAGCAGTTGTATGCTAAGTTTTCTAAGTGTGAGTTTTGGCTGACGGAAGTACAGTTCCTTGGTCACGTAATAAGTAAAGAAGGTATCAAAGTAGACCCGGTAAAGATTGAAGCCGTATCAAAATGGGAGCGACCGAAGACACCAACGGAAATAAGAAGTTTTCTTGGATTAGCAGGATATTATCGAAGGTTTGTGAAAGATTTCTCGAAGATTGCATCCCCATTAACCAAGTTGACCAGGAAGAATGAGAAGTTCGTTTGGACGGAAAAGTGTGAAGAGAGTTTCCAGGAGTTAAAATGAAGATTAGTGACGGCTCCAGTGTTAGCATTGCCAGATGAGACGGGAAACTTTGTAATTTACAGTGATGCTTCTCTGAAAGGATTGGGATGTGTGTTAATGCAGCATGACAAAGTGATTGTGTATGCCTCTAGACAACTAAAGCCTCACGAACAAAAATATCCAGTTCATGACCTTGAATTGGCGGCTATAGTATTTGCTTTAAAGTTATGGCGTCACTACTTGTATGGAGAGAAATGCGATATTTACACCAATCATAAGAGCCTGAAATATATATTCACGCAGAAAGATCTGAACATGAGGCAGAGAAGGTGGTTGGAGTTGATTAAGGACTATGATTGTTCAATTAATTATCACCCAGGTAAAGCCAATGTAGTGGCTGATGCCTTGAGTAGAAAGGAAAGGCTGAATATGATTAAGATTGCGGAAGAGTTGGCACAGGACTTAGAAAGAATGGAAATTGAAGTTCGAGGATCTAACGGAAGTCAAGAGCAACTATATGAAATTACTTTCCAGCCGGCCTTAATGGAAAAGATTAGAAGATGTCAAGAAGGAGTTATGGAGCAAGAGTTGGATACTTTGACAAGAAAAGAGTTGTGTACTAAAAAAGATAGTCAAGGTTTATATAGATTTTCATCCAGAGTATGGATTCCTGATGTAACAGAGTTGAAGAACGAAGTATTGCAGGAAGCACATAACTCTAGGTTTTCTATTCACCCTGGTAGTACCAAGATGTACCAGGATTTGAAGAGAAATTTTTGGTGGCCAGGAATGAAGAAGGATATTGCCAATTGGGTAAGTAAATGTCATGTGTGTCAGACGGTGAAAGCAGAGCATCAACGGCCGAGTGGATTGTTACAACCTCTGGAGATTTCTCAATGGAAATGGGAAGACAATGCTATGGATTTTGTAGTGGGATTGCCAAAGACGAGAGCGAATCATGATGCTATTTGGGTAATCATTGATAGATTGACTAAGTCGGCGCATTTCCTTCCGATTAATGAGAGGTATTCATTGGAAAGGCTAGTGAAGTTATACTTGGATGAGATAGTTACCAAATATGGAGTTCATGTTTCTATAGTATCGGATCGAGACCCTAGATTTAATTCTAGGTTTTGGACTAAATTCCAAGAGTGCTTAGGAACGAAATTAAATATGAGCACCGCCGATCATCCTCAGACGGATGGCCAAAGTGAAAGAACAATTCAGACCATAGAGGATATGTTGAGAGTCTGTGTTCTAGATTTTAAGGGTAATTGGGATGAGCACCTACCTTTGATTGAGTTCTCATATAATAACAGCTACCATGCCAGTATAGGGATGCCACCTTATGAAGCTTTGTATGGACGAAAGTGTAGGTCACCATTATACTGGGATGAAGTAGGAGAAACGAAAATGTTAGGCCCTGAGTTGGTTCAGCAGACTAGAGATGCTATAGTGTTGATTCGGAAAAGATTGGAAACAGCTCAAGATAGACAAAGAAAATACGCAGATTTGCATAGGAAAGACATGGACTTTGAGATAGGAGCTTTGGTGTTACTAAAAGTATCACCTTGGAAAGGGTTAGTACGATTTGGTCAGAAGGGTAAACTTAGCTCTAGATTTATAGGACCCTTTGAGGTTTTGAAGAGAGTGGGAAAGGTCGCTTATGAGATAGCGTTACCACCGCAGTGGCAGCACATTCATAATGTGTTCCACATATCTATGTTGAAGCCCTATGTCCCTAATTCGAATCAAGTTATAGAATATGAACCGATTGAGCTTCAACCAGATTTATCCTATATAGAACAACCGGTTCAAATCCTAGACCGTAAGGACCGAGTCCTTAGAAATAAGCCAATTCCTATAGTAAAAGTTTTATGGGGAAATCCTCGAGTAGAAGAGTCTACCTGGGAATTAGAGTCAGACATGCTTGATAAATATCCTCATTTATTTAGATGAGTCAGATTCTGGGGACAGAATCTTTTTAAGGGGGAAGGAATATAACGACTCGTATACTTTAATTTTATTTCTAATATTTGAAAATGTAATAAAAGTTTAAGTAAATAAATAAAAGATGTGTATTGATTTTGGCAGCGGTTATTGATTGTTATTTAAATAATTATGATTTGTTGATATGTGGGATTGGAATTATGTGATTTATTGGTGAGTTATGTGATTTTATTTTGCTTGTAAAAGTGACTTTATTGTAATTTTAATTCCATAAATATTTGGGTTATCTTTAAAATTGGTTTTTTAATTTTATAATTTCAATGATTATTTTTAGGACTTTATAAAATTGAGAAATTAATATTTTGTTAATTATTCATTTTCAAATGATTTTCTGAGTGTGTTAAATGCTAAAATCAATATTTAATTATGGGAATCTTTAAAAAATATGAAATTTATATTTTATTAAGTTCGTATTATTCGGAGAATTTTAAAATTATTTTGGAAATTTTCGGGAATCGTTTCATGCGCGCGTCGTTTCGTTATTTATTAAAAAGCGGGTATAAAGCGTACCTTAAAAATTGTTTAAAAATTTCAAAATTTAAATTTTTATTTACTTCGGGATATTTATAATATTTTAAAGATATTTTCATAATTTTTGGAGGTTGTTTTATTCGCAACTTATTTCGTTAAATTCAGTTTTAGGGGCAAAATTTCAGTTCCCGGGTATATCTGGGATACGTGTCAAAATCTTATAAAATTAATTGACACGTATCCAATTAACAGATACGTGTCAGCAGTTGGCTTTGGGGAGAATTAAAACATCATCTCTCTATTGTTTCTCTCCATGTTGCTCTCTCTCTTCTCTCTCGTTCTCGGTTCCTTTTTCATTTTCTTCTTCCTTTACTTGCTTCCACCTCCTCTCGGTAATTACTATGCTGCCTATTTTCTTGTATTCCATTGATGTCTCTTCCTTTCTCTGGCCGCTACTGCCGCCGGTTTCCGGTTGGTGGCGGCGGTAGGCGATTGTGTGTGATTGTGTGTGATTGTGTGTGTATTGTGTGGTGTTGTGTGTGTTGTGTGTGTTGTGAGTGTGCGTTGTGTGTGTTGTGTGCGGTGTGTGCGCGCGAGCCGCAGCACGTGTGTGCTGTGGTCGTGTGGTTCCTGTGTTGTGCTGTTTCCTTGTGTTGGATTCTGTTGGGCTTGATTCTGTTGGTTCTGTTGAGCATGTTATTGGGCCTGGCAGTTGGGTTTAGTAGTGGGCTCTAATTATGGGCTCTAATAAAGAAGTTGCTGCCAAAGTTTTTTAAAATATATTTGTAATCATACATAATTATGTTTTACGTGATATCCCTATTTATGTTCGAGAAATATAATTGCATGATTATGTGTATAATAATAATACAAGTCGGGTTGTCGGATTTGGGTTATTAGGATTTGAGGATATCAAGCATGTCGGTATAACTAATTAGGGTATTCTGTAATTGTAGATCCCAGTCGAGTTGTTCCAGGATCAAAGTCAGCGTGAAAGCTATTAGGGTTGTAAAGTGTTGCAAGGCAAGTACCCCTGACCATTCTTTTATGGTTCAGTGTATATGAATAGCTAAATATTTTATTCTCGTAATGGAATAGAAACGTTTTAAGTTACGTATCCCCCGTAGTTATAAAATCACTGTTTTCGAATTGTTTTGGGGAGAAGTAACTTCAAAAGGTACCTATCTCGAATGAAATGATTTGCAAACTGGATTTTTATATGTGTGCTGGTTAAATAAATGGTTTTGAAATAAGATAGGTACGAGTATTTTGAAAACTAGATAAAACGGTCAGATATGGGATACATTGGGGCCAGAGTAGGCCTATTGAGGTGGCGTAAGAGGCTAATTCGGTTGTGTGCATTATAAAACCGATTAGTCCAGCAGGTCAGAGACCTAGCTAGTCTCTGAGTTCCAGAACAGGTAAATGAGATGGCAGTTAGAGCCGTCTGGTGTTGATAGCCTGATCAGCTGTCTTTACATATCCGCTATGTATCTGATCGGGATTTGTGAATTATATGAAAGCATGATTTATTGATACAGCGGTTTTTATAAAATGATTAGCATGCTAAAATTGGACTCTGGTACTACGCAGCACACTATAATGTTGTTTTCACAAAGCATGCTTGTTAGTGATATCCAGTTACTTTGATTATCATTATGAAATATTGATATCATGATTACAGCCCTGTTCCCATTATTGTTGCATTATTGTTTTAATCTGTTATTTATATTTGGTAATGCTGAGCGATTATGCTCACCCTTGCAAACTGTTATATATATTTCGTAGATGCCTAGAAGATTTGTCAGACCGACCCGTGTTCCCGCCCCTTCTGGACCTGGCTCCTCTGAGGTAGTTTGTATCAGACCATGAGGTCTGAAGAGTTGCTGAATAAAGTTAGTGTGTCGTAGATAGTGAATAAAGAGTTTATAATAATGAGAAACCTGAATTATACTTGAACCTGGATCGGATCTTGGTTTGGGGTCAAGTTAGTATATTCTAATAATAATAACTCTGTTGTTATAATTTTTGGGTAATTGTGTTTAGTGACGTCAACTCCTGACCCCGGGGTTGAGGCCGTCACATACACGCTCATACAAACATTTTCATTCATGTTACCAATAAACACATACAGTATATTTTTTACATTTGATAACCACCATCTCCTCTAACTACCATCAATTTTACATTCATAAATTATTCACGTTCCTGACATTGTTAACCTGCGATCAATAACTCATTCTCACAAATATCTAGTCATCAACACTCAATCTCTTATTGTGTTGATTAATATATCTTTGACGACCTTCATCTTCTCCAGCCATCAGAAAAGCTCACTTTCATTACCTTCTTTTTCACCCAGCAGTATTTACTTTTGATTCACAACACACTCACTATCAATACCAGACTAACTTCAAAAAATCACCACCGACATATCAAGTATCAATTTGAATACAATAAATCAATATAATTAAGTTAGATCTAAACTCCGATCACTAATTTGTATTACATAAATCACTAATTTGAATCATAAAAATCACTAACTTGTTTTAGTAAAATCACAAAATTCTTGAACTAATCTACCATCGTTTTTAGTCTCAAAATGACTAATTTCTTTGTTTTTTGATAAATTAAACTATTACTTGAGTTGTATTCCATTCACTGCAAATAAAGGGGCATTTTAATCTACTAGAAAGAAGTGGAAAAGGAAGTACATGGAAGAAAGACATATAATCTATTATAGAAACAGTGATGAGGGAGATGATGAGATCCTCCGAATAAAAGGTGGAATTGCTGAAATAAAATCAACATTGTGAATATCATTATTTATTGGAAGTGATGATACAGATAGATAGTTGTATGTATATATATTTGGGTATACGTGTATCGGGTGAAAGGGGGTGGTGGGTAGGTGATGAGAGTGAAGTGTGCCCTGGGTGAAAAAAGAGTAAAATGGGAGAGATCACAAAAGTGAAGTCTTGGTAAAAATAGTGCGCTTCATTTTGATTATAATTTGAAATTTGAATGTATATGACAAGTTTCTAGTTTTTATTATAATATTGGTTTTTATTTGATCATCTCCCTAGATATATATACACAAATGGGCTATGGTTTGGGCTATTGTTTGGTAATTTAAATCACTTGGCCCCTACTAACTTTTTAAATTTTCTTGACCATTTGGCCCAATAATATCATCTCATAACTTTAAAAATATCATAGCACTCCTCCAATTGAATTTAGTTGATAATTTTTATTTAATTTTTATATACATAATTGAAGTAAGGATGACTTGCAATCATAATATACAATAATGTAAAATTTACACTATTGTTAATATAAAAATTGATTTTAATAAAAAATGTTAGTTTTTGAAATTCAACGTATGTATGCATGAAAAAATGTTAGTTTTTTATTTACACTACGGTTACCAAATTAATATTAAGTTATATGTGTGTGTGTCACCATATAAATTGTCGTATGTTATATTTCTTAGTAAATTACGATGATTTCAATTATTTATATGCTAAATATTTATGTATATTTTTAACCACTATTAACATTTAGTGAGACAAATAATTACTTAAATAACATGTATTTAAAATTATTCAAAAATTAAAATTATGTAGTAAATAAATTGCAATAATTTATATATGGTATTCATATTATCACTGACAAACAATCTATATCTAGTTTTTACGCAACTGAGTATCAATCATGGCTGTAACATAAAAATAAATCATATATTACAAAGACTTATGATTGATATTCATGATTTTTTTCAAGGATTCGAATGAAAAATTATAATTATAACGTTGTTTAAACATTTTTTAAGTTCCTTTCATTACTACTCTAATATTGTTCATATAATAATTTGAGAACATTGTATACTATTCTCTTAAAATTAAATATTTTTCAATTTGATAAAGTTTTATAAATATCAATTGAACTGGTTAATTCATTCAGATTATTGAACGATATATATTTTTTCCTTAAATAGCATAAAATAAAATGAATAAAAAGTTACAATATAGTATGGATATAACTTTTATTTGAATAATTCAAAATAAAAAAATAATTCAAAGTATTTATAAATATTATCTTGATCAATGAATATTATTTATGTAGAAGAATTCTTTTTAAAAAACTTATTTTTTACAAGTGAAAAATAAAAAATAAATCGATTTAATATATCATCGTAATTTTAAAAAAAATCTCGTGAGATCTCATATCAAATTTTGAATATTTTTGAAATCGGGACAAGTCCCAAAAATAATAATGCGCTACCAGTGAAGTTAGTAATTTTAATATAAATAATCAATTGACTTGATCTTATAAACACCTCAAACAAATTAATTTATATTAACATAAGATATTAAAAAAATCGCATTATTGGTAAGATATTCTCGTCGAACTTGTAATTTAAATTTACTAAACGTAGAATGCGACGATATTTTTCGACCGGGTCATGTAGTCAAATTTCGAGTATTTTTTGAAGAATGGGTCAATTTCTAATTTCAAATTGGAATAAAATAAAATGTTTTGACTCATTATAATTCGAGCTCATCTAAATATTTAATACCATTATAGATTATTTATATATAAGCGATTCTATTTTTAACATTTTTTAAAAAATATATATATATGTATATTTTAATTACTTTCACCAACAGTGTAAGGCTAACTGGAATCACAATAAGATGCTAAGTATTCAAAATGAAGAGGCAGTTCTGGTGCATGGTCAACAACAATGTGCTGTGGTTGCTGTCTCTTACTTTCAAAAGTTGATGGAAAATGCGGTTTCTCAGAGGGATGATCATACTCCTGATCTATCTAATTTCTATTGTGCTTCCTTGAATGATGCTCAATCAAACTCTTTGATTGAGCCAGTCACAGACTTAATCATCTTCAAAACTCTCAAATCCATGAAGCACAACAAGGCCCCGGGGCCAGATGGGGTGAATGTCGAATTCTTCTTGGCCACTTGGGAAATCACAGGCCCCTGTTTTTGCGAAGCAGTAAAATTTTTCTTTGATACGGGTATTATGCCTCCAGGGACTAATTCTACTTTCTTATCTCTTATTCCTAAGGTGTCTACTCCCACAAAAATGCAGGATTTTCGGCCTATTTCTTTATGCACTATAATGTATAAATGCATCTCTAAAATTTTGGCATCTCGGCTTAAAAATGTGCTTCCCTCTATCATCAATATGGCTCAATCTGCTTTTATCCCGGGGCGATCCATATCAGATAACATTCTGCTAGCTCAAGAGTTATTTCGTGGTTATGATAGAGAGACGGGTTCTTCTCGCTGTACCTTGAAAATAGATTTGCACAAGGCCTTTGACACCCTGAAATGGGATTTCATTCTTGCAGTTCTTCACAAGGTTAAGGTCCCTAACATTATGATAAACTGGATAAAGACTTGTATTTGCACTCCAAGATTCTCAGTCAAACTCAATGGAGTTGTCCATGGCTACTATAAAGGTGCTGTGGGAATTCGACAAAGTGACCCTTTGTCACACTATACTTTTGCCCTCTGTATGAACATCCTCTCGAGTTTGCTAGTCCAGTCCCTGTAGAGTACAAATTTCATTGGAGATGCAAAGACTTGGGTATTACACACCTTTTCTTTGCGGATGATGTACTATTTTTTGCCCATGGGTCCAAGGATTCGGTGTTACACATTATGAACAATTTATCTATTTTTTCTGCATGGAGTGGTTTATATCCTAGTGTTCATAAAAGCACTAGTTTTCTGAGTAACTGTGACACAGATTTTTATGAATGGTTTGATGAGAGGTTTGATATTCCTCGTGGAGAGCTTCCTGTTAGATTCTTGGGTGTGCCTCTTATTTCCTCTCAATTATGCATTAATGACTGCCTCCCTCTAATTGAGAGGATCACCAACAAACTTCACTCGTGGGCAAATTTACTTCTTTCTCTAGCAGGAAGGGCTATGTTGATCAAGTCCATCATTCATGCAATTCAGTCATTCTGGAGCAACTATTTCTTACTTCCCACTGCTGTGCATTATACTATCCAATCCATGCTGACTAAATTTCTCTGGAAGGGTAATATTAACAGCAAAGACGGTGCCAAGGTGGCTTGGAGCTCTGTTTGTTAGCCTAAAGATGTGGGAGGCCTCGGGTTTAAAGACATGGTTCAATGGAACCGAGCTCAAATTTTGCACCACCTAATCATGGTTATCACAAAATCAAACTCTCTTTGGGCGAATTGGGTTAACAAGACGGTGTTGAAGCACAAACATTTCTGGACTCTAGACATCCCTACAGACTGCTCTTGGATTTGAAAAAAGGTTTTACGGTTGAAAAACACAGCTTTGTAATTTATTTCTTACTACATTGTTGATGGATCCTTGATTTCTCTATGGTTTGAACCCTAGTGGCAGCACTGTTGTCTTGCTAGGTCGACTTCTTCTCCCATTATTGGCCAGTGTTCTCTCTCGGCTAGTGCCCAAGTTGAGTCTATAATAAACTCGGGAACTTGGTGCTTGCCTAGCATAAATCCTCGAACTCATCACAGGGATCCTATGCTTGTTTCCTGGCTAGAAGGATCTCACCTCCCCCAAATTCACTCTCGAGGCAGGGACCATATTCTTTGGGATGGTTTTGATTGTGCAAAGATCAAAACTTGGCACATATGGAACTCTCTTCGCAATCAAAGACCCAATGTTGTTTGGCACAAGGCAGTGTGGCACAAACTTTGCATCCAGAGATATGCCCATCACCAGTGGTTATCTTGCTGGGATCGTTTGAGCACTTTAAGTAGACTTCACAGGTTTGGTTTAACAAATACTCAGCAGTGCTTCCTCTGTGTCTTAGGAAGGGAAACCACTAGTCATATCTTCTTGTATTGTACCTATAGCAGATGGGTTCTAAATAAGCTTTTCTCCGTTATTGACATCCCGGTAAGCAACAACACCTGGGTGGATTTTCTGGTCAGCATTACTCAAGTTGAGGATCGAGCCAAACGTACTTTGGCCCTGTGCTTTGCTCAAGTTTTTTGCTATCACATATGGAGGGAGAGGAATGCTAGAGCTCACGAGAAGGGTATTTTTGGCCCCTACAAGCTTCTCCAAGGAATTATTGTCGATATTAAAGCTAGGCTACTTTCTTCTAGTTGGTATCATTCTGTTGTATGCTCTAGGTCAAATATTGATATTTCTAATATTCATCTTCTGTAGTTGCTTAGTTGCTTAACTTTTTACTTTCTATCTCAAATCTAGTTTGTTAGATTGGTTATAGATAGTCCTATCTATGGCTTGTCATAGATCTTAGGGTCAATCGCTTGTATATTCTTTTCTCTTCTATTTCAAAGTAATTTAGCAAAAAAAAAAATATGAGATACATTTTCAAACTGAAAAAAGATTAATGAATAAGATAATAATACATTTATGTACTATGTCTTATTTTGTATTAATTCTTTTAAATTAATTGTACAAATATTAAAGTAACTATATTTTTTTACGGAATTCAAGTAACTATCTTTAAAATAAAATAAAATATTCATTTAGCACAATTACATATTATGTGTATGATAAAAAACACATGTGATATTATGGTGTAGTGATATGAGGTTATATAGTTTAATAAAATATCTGGAGTTCGATTTCCACAAAACAAATCTTTTATATAAAAATTAAAAACAGGGGTATTTTAATCTTTTTAATGAGACTTTTTAATCTCACTAATTATCTATTATATATAGAAAAGAAGATATATATGAAAATGGAATGATATCAATAGATTTGTAAAAGGAATTAAAAAATTTGCCTGTGCAAAGAGAAACCCTCCAAACGGAAGTTTGAAAAAAGTCATGAAGGTGATGAAGTTGCTGACAGGATACTCTTGCCAAGCGTTGCACTGCACTGCATGCCTTAATTACCCTATTCGTATTTTTCTATCATCAAGCTTACCTATTTTCTTATTATTTACATCAACAATTTAACAATATATTATATATACACACACAAGCATCACCGACCTAGAAAACTTTCATTCTCACCTAAGCTCACCCAAAATCTCCAGGTACGAACTTGCACTAATTCGAGATTAAAATTATTTATCTAATTTATTATATTGATTTTTTTTCATTGTTCTTCCATTCGTGATTACTAATTTTTCAGTTCATGTACTTGTTTGTGATACTTGGAGACTAGGTGTCGATTTTAGGGTTTCTGTGTGCGTGTGTGTGATTTTTAGGGCTTCCCGAACGTTTAAGAGTATCTCAATTATATAAATATTCAACTTCTGTATGTTTCGAGGACTATTTAGCGTTAATTGGCAATTTATAGTGTATGTGAACTCTGCGACCTTCCTTGATTCTCAACTCTTTTGGGTCTTTGGTAACTCTGAGAAGTCGGTAGGGAATTATCTGGATAATTGTCTTCTGATTGAAGTGAATTTTAGGTTTGCAAACATGCTAGTCAGTTTTAGTGGGGCTGCTTGGAATTTTCTTCCGTCGGATTTAACCAGTTTTGTTGTATTTAAAAACCAATTTCAGTTTTAATTGTTGATGAAAGTGTCTAACTTTTCAAAGTGTCAGTGTTGTTCTTCCTGTCTTCAAATTACAAATTCATGTTAACTGTTTAAATTGTATATAGTCATCTGCATATGCTTTCTGTTGCGATGTTTTTGTGGGTAATTAAAACAATCTCTATGTTACTGGCACAAGAGAATATCTCTAATTTAGATACCTACTGTAGATTATTAATATTGTAATTACTTGTTAATTAAATTTTTGAAACATTGAACTGAGACAACACATGCATTTGTCTTTGGCTAATGGTATGTGAAAATGTCCAGAAAGTTTGCACGGACGGTTGAGGCACTGGGAAGATGAATAACGTTCACAGCCACCGACTTTCCTCATCTGTTCGCAGCAATGCTTATAATCCAAATAATCTTTCAATTTTCCCTGAATTGCTACAACCAGTTAATGCAACTGAAACTCAGCAACCTCTTGAGCCTGTCGTACCACAACATTCTTCCGTAGAAGATTCAATGCTTCCTCTAGTAGAGAGATTATTTATGGTATGAGTGTGTGTGTGTGTGTGTGTGTGTGTGTATATATGTTTTGTGTTTGTCCCATTTTCAAATAATCATGCCTTCATATATCTTTGTATAATATGACTCATATTTTCTTTATGATCATAATAACTTTTAATTATATCTATTTTATCAATGAGTAAAGAATATTGTCGAGCATTTAACAAACACGACATTGGAGTTAAATGGTCGGATTGCATCCCAGGGAGCAGGCCATGCAGGTTTGTTTAACCTTCTTTTCTCTCAGTTTTAAAATCTTATAAATTAAAAAGTTTGGTCTATTTGACCCACTTGTGAGTTTAGGAAAGTGTTGAGATGCCTCTACAGTTTATCTAGCACGATGAGTTATGTGACGATGCTTATATTGTTGAATTTCCTGGCGGTTTTTGAATCTATTGCAATAACGTTTTCTATATACTCTGTATACGACCTAGCTACACAACAGGATAATATATCACCAGAAGGAAGACCATGCACTTTAATTGGAAGGACGACAAGTCTTAAGTGCTAACAAAGATCTGTGGAACATAATTTAAAATATGTACAAATTTTTTGTCAGTTATGGAGCCTTTACTTTTAATTAGGTCATTAAATTTTGAAGCATATGCGACGGACCAGTCCCCCAAACCTTTTAGAATCTTGAAATGTATTAAAAATGACGGAGCCTCGCTTTAAGGTTTCTATAAATTTTTGAACATTCTTAATACAGCCATATATGCTTTGATATTTGATGGATCAACTATATATACTATTAGTAATCCAGAGTAGAGGTTTAACCACATCTGATATCCACATTCTATATATAAAGTATGATGGTATTAGATTTGTAACTAACTTGATGTTAAATATCTTCTATTTTCTGCTCATCATAATTTTGTTGCATGTGTGCTTGTAGTTACACCTAGGTCAACATCGAATACCCATCATCGAAGAACAAGAGCAACAACAAGGCCAAGGACTCTGGAAAGGCAACGAGATTCTTGTGCGGTATATCATCTATTCAATTTTGTTTTCTTCAATATTATTTTAGCTAGAATCTGTTGCAAATCTGTCTCATATAGTATGCTTTTAACCTGTTTGAAGCCTTTAGTGCATGTTGCGCAAATCTTGGCTAGCGAGGTTTGTTGCAAAATTATTGGATACTAGATATCACAGACGCGTAACCTTGTGTTATTAATTGATTTCCTGTATCTGTTAGTCGCTAGGGACTTTTATGTAGAATGCAACCTCAAAGAACAACCAAGCCATCCTGATGAACACCTCTCATATATTCACCAGAATCTGACTGACTTCCACCTTATGGTATCTACTTACAATTAAATAATTGAGGATGGAGGTGAACTTAATGATTAAACCAGAAGAAGGGGTAAAGACTTGGCAAAAAAATGATAGGGGTAAAGCTTACTGAAAACGCTGATGGGATTTGAGAAGGGGTCAATTGTCAGGTCAGGTTTAACCTGGTGGGTTTTAGTTTTTCAATCGGAAGGAAACATGTCTGATGCAAGAAATGAGTCACATTAACTTGTGGTCTATATCCATCCGCAGAGGTTGGGAGGAGAATTTAGTGCGGGCCTAAAACTGACCGCTAATGCGATTAGAATTTTGTCTGTTTGCTGAGTTCATGCTTACATAAACGTTTTCAGACAGTAATGTGTTTTTGTAGGGCGCACTTTGATCGTCACTCTGGTTGGTCCCATTTTTGGATTTGTATAGGAATGGAGCAAAGTAGGAAGCCGGTCGGCGTTACCGTTTAAAAAATAACACAGTCTGTACTAATGACCTGTTTTTTGTAAAGTCATTGTACAAACAATCATATACTACCTTGCCGTGCCAGCACAACCACACATTAAATTAATAGTCATATAGGTTCGTGATTTAAACAATTAATGTACATCCTTTTCTAGTAACAAATACATAGATGAATTATCGAGATATACACAACTTTCTTGGAAGAAGTATCTTATTTACCAATTCAGTGTTTATTATGATCTCCCTGCAGTACTTTATTTACGGGGTACAATTAAATATATACAAATCTCGGCTATCTTGCAGAGAGAATGCTACAATTTTTCTTTAAAATGAAGATGCAATCAATAAGATTATTTACCTTATTAAGAATGAAACTGTTTCTTTCAGAATCCAAATTCAGGTGTGCCTCAACTACCTCAGCAAGAACCTGAAGCTGAAGTTCCTAGAGAGAACAATGTCGACTGTCCAATTTGCATG
Organism: Apium graveolens; assembly: GCF_009905375.1. Taxonomy (NCBI): domain Eukaryota; kingdom Viridiplantae; phylum Streptophyta; class Magnoliopsida; order Apiales; family Apiaceae; genus Apium; species Apium graveolens. The sequence goes on along the minus strand of NC_133651.1, from coordinate 237,300,086 downwards.
GCTCCGTTTTTTCAACCCACGACAACGAGATGCGGGCATGTGTTCTGCAAGAATTGTATAACTCATGCATTGGTAGAGAAGAAGCATTGCCCAATCTGCCGTAAGCGGGTTACAAAGAGAGACCTGTTCAGGATTTATCTTTGCTGAATGTACTATGTAAGGGGTTCTTTGCCACATTTTCATCACACTCACACCCACACCTATGCACATACCCACTCACGCACACAAACTTAATTGGCCAATATTTGTTTTCAAGAACTAAAAATTATACAGGAAACTCCAACAAAGATTTACTGCTTCATCCATCTCAAAATAATAGTCTTGTTTCCATGTTTTAGTTAAATTGACCAAATTTTGACTAAAAATTACCCTAATATTTAATTAAGATAATTGTAAAAATTGTACTATTAAAAAGTATATCTAATCTAATTTAATATGTTTTTTTTAGTGTTTTAAAAATATAGTTATATAATTTATAAATTTTAGTTAAAAAAATTGACCAAATAAATGCCGCACTTGATTATAATTTGATGGAGGGATTGTAGTTTTAGTGAGAAATATGTTCATTATGATTTCAAATGTATATGTTACTCTTCACGTTTGTATGGTTTTGTGAAATGATAGGAGGGGGGGACACATGCATTATGTTAATTGTTTAGGATTTAAATTATATATTTGTTAGTAGGAGTTTTTTTTTTTAATAAAACATGTAATGTGAGTATTGACTATGGATGGGTTTATAATTAGTTCAATTCAATCTAGGCTAGGTATGGCAAATTAGCAGAGCAGACAACTTTTACCATGTCATCATCCCACATTATAATTAATTAGTTCAGTTAGTTGAGTGCAAACTAACTGAGAGTTGCACAATTATATATTTAGTTGTTTAGTTGCACAATTGTAAATTGAGAGTGTCGGTTCAATTCGCAAACCTGGTATATATCTAAGAACACAAGTATGAATATTATTTATTTAGAGCTATTGGGATATTTTTGGTTGTTGTTTAAGCCCAAATTGTGCCACGGGGGTTTTTTCTAAATCAAATGCAATCACATTATTCTTTAAAATTACTTCAAATATTTTAAATTCACAGATATATCACTTACTTATATTATAAAACTTAATATTACGTTCTATCCAAAATAAAATGTTTTATTCAATTTTAAACAAGCTCATTTTGTTTAAAAATAAATGATATTCTATTAAGTCCAAGCCCATGGTTGGCACGAGCACTACATGATGCCAATTAGTTAGCGAACACAGTTGTCTACATAGGCATTTAGCTTATTTATCTAGAACCAATTAATTAGCGAACTCAGTCCATTAATTAAATTTTATATTCTCGTTTTAAGTAGTGTCCCTTAATATGACGAGTAGACTTAATGAATAAAATTTTAAATTGAGTTTCTTAATCGTTGTTATGGGTCATATTTTCTCCCTTCTCCATCCGAGAAAGGTGAGTGAAAACGATTTTTCTTGCATCTAGTGTTTTTGCTAACACTATATAAATTAGTTTATGAAATGTGTTGCCACAATTTTAAATTATCTTTTGGTATATCAATCCCCGAGCTAAGCATAAAGAAAAATATCATTCAGTACCCTTCATGAACATATGTTGCAGGGGTATTGAAAAAGAGCAGGCAGCTGTTTGGATAAGAATATACAGAGGTTGGCAAGAAGTTCAGAAAGAAAAGCAGATGTTAATAGAACCAAGTTGTGTACTTTTTGATATGGCAGACAAATAGTTAGGAATATTTTATTGTAAATGATTGTGACCAACAGTACTTTGAAGTCGTGGTTCGGCTACGGCACGGCCCTTATATATATACAAAGAGAATTGGTTGTGATATATTTTATGCTGCAAAACTAAAAATCAAGTAAAAAAGGGCGGAATATATTAAAAAGACTACGTCATAAATGACCAAATACTATAATTTGCTGGTAACACTCATTTTCTATTACAATAGACCCATATTTTTGCGGAACTACAACAATACAAAATTAGTGTTACATTATCTTAAAAACTTGTGTTGTACCTTAACTTAATTTTTATTTTCCACATTCAAACACTAAATTGTTATGTTGCACCTTGGATAGCACTAAGAAGAGCAACTGCTGGATTTGCTAAATTATTGAATCATAAATTGCTGACCTGACATGGGGACACACGAAGCGGGCCCATATTTTTATCATGTGGCCAACCACATCACGAGGTGGACACATAATATGATTTCCGGTGGCCATGGCCGCTATAAGACTCTGAGATGAAATTTTTTTACATATATATAGGGGTTACTCCATTAGAAACCACTTCAAAATAAAAACTAGAAACAAAACCTAGCCCATTAAAATCGAAACATCCCCCGACCAAGCATGATTGACATACACGCTCGTACAAATATTTTCACTCATGTTACCAATAAACACATACAGTATATTTTTTACATTTGATAACCACCATCTCCTCTAACTACCATCAATTTTACATTCATAAATTATTCACGCTCCTACCATTGTTAACCTGCGATCAATAACTCATTCTCACAAATATCTAGTCATCAACACTCAATCTCTTATTGTGTTGATTAATATATCTCTGACGACTTTCATCTTCTCCAGCCTTCAGAAAAACTCACCTTCATTTCCTTCTTTTTCACACAGCAGTATTTACTTTTGATTCACAACATACTCACTATCAATACCAGCCTAACTTCAAAAAATCACCACCAACATATCAAGTATCAATTTGAATACAATAAATCAATATAATTAAGTTAGATCTAAACTCCGATCACTAATTTGTATTACATAAATCACTAATTTGAATCATAGAAATCACTAACTTGTTTTACTAAAATCACAAAATTCTTGAACAGATCTACCAACGTTTTTAGTCTCAAAATGACTAATTTCTTTGTTTTTTGATAAATTAAATTATTACTTGAGTTGTATTCCATTCACCGCAAATAAAGGGGCATTTTAATCTACTAGAAGGAAGTGGAAAAGTAAGTACATGGAAGAAAGACATATAATCTATTATAGAAACAGCGATGAGGGAGATGATGAGATGTTCCGAATAAAAGGTGGAATTGCTGAAATAAAATCAACATTGTGAATATCATTATTTGTTGGAAGTGATGATACACATATAGATAGTTGTATGTATATATATTTGGGTATACGTGTATCGGGTGAAAGGGGGTGGTGGGTAGGTGATGAGAGTGAAGTGTGCCCTGGGTGAAAAAAGAGTAAGATGGGAGAGATCACAAAAGTGAAGTCTTGGTAAAAATTGTGCGCTTCATTTTGATTATAATTTGAAATTGAATGTATATGACAAGTTTCTAGTTTTTACTATAATATTGGTTTTTATTTGATCATCTCCCTAGATATATACACAAATGTGTTATTGTTTGGGCTATTGTTTGGTAATTTAAATAACTTGGCCCTACTAACTTTTTAAATTTTCTTGACAATATCATCTCATAACTTTAAAAATATCATAGCACTCCTCCAATTGAATTTAGTTGATAATTTTTATTTAATTTTTATATACATAATTGAATTTAGGATGACTTACAATCATAATATACAATAATGTAAAATTTACAATATTGTTAATGTAAAAATTGATTTTAATAAAAAATGTTAGTTTTTGAAATTCAACGTATATATGCATGAAAAAATGTTAGTTTATTATTTACACTATGGTTACCAAATTAATATTGAGTTATATGTGTGTGTCACCATATAAATTGTCGTATGTTACATTTCTTAGTAAATTACGATGGTTTCATTTATTTATATATGGTATTCATATTATCACTGACAAATAATCTATATCTAGTTTTTACGCAACTGAGTATCAATCATGGTTGTAACATAAAAATAAATCATATATTATAAAGACTTATGATTGATATTCATGATTTTTTTTCAAGGATTCGAATGAAAAATTATAATTATATCGTTATTTAAACCTTTTTTAAGTTCCTTTCATTACTACTCTAATATTTCTTCATATAATAATTTGAGAACATTGTATACTATTCTCTTAAATATTTTTCAATTTGATAAATTTTTTAAATATCAATTGAACTGGTTAATTCATTCAGATTATTGAACGATGTATATTTTTTCCTTAAATAGTACAAAATAAAATGAATCAAAAGTTACAATATAGTATGGATATAACTTTTATTTGAATAATTCAAAATGTAAAAATAATTCAAAGTATTTGTAAATATTATCTTGATCAATGAATATTATTTATCTAGAAGAATTCTTTTTAAAAAGCTTATTTTTTAAAAGTGAAAAATAAAAAATAAATCGATTTAATATATCATCGTAATTTTAAAAAAATCTTGTGATATCTCATATCAAATTTTGAATATTTTTGAAATCGGGACAAGTCCCAAAAATAATAATGCGCTATCAGTGAAGTTAGTAATTTTAATATAAATAATCAATTGACTTGATCTTATAAATATCTCAAACACATTAATTTATATTAACATAAGATATTAAAAAAATAGCATTATTGGTAAGATATTCTCGTCAAACTTGTAATTTAAATTTGCTAAAGGTAGAATGCGACGATGTTTTTCGGCCGGGTCATGTAGTCAAATTTCGAGTATTTTTTGAAAAATGGGTCAAGTTCTAATTTCAAATTGGAATAAAATAAAATGTTTTGACTCATTATAATTCCAGCTCATCTAAATATGTAATACCATTATAGATTATTTATATATAAACGATTCTATTTTCAACATTTTCTATAAAAAATATATATATGTATATTTTAATTACTTTATGTTAAAAATATATGAGATACATTTTCAAACTGAAAAAAGATTAATGAATAAGATAATAATACATTTATGTACTATGTCTAATTTTGTATTAATTTTTTAAAATTAATTATACAAATATTAAAGTAACTATATTTTTTTACGGAATTCAAGTAACTATCTTTAAAGTTAAATAAAATATTAATTTAGCACAATTACATATTATGTGTATGATAAAAAACACTTGTGATATTAAGGTGTAGTGATATGAGGTCGTATAGTTTAATGAAATATCTCGAGTTCGATTCCCAAAAAACAAAACTTTTATAAAAAAATTAAAAACAGGAATATTTTAGTCTTTTTAATGAGACTTTTTAATCTCACTAATTATCTATTATATATAGAAAAGAAGATATATATGAAAATGGAATGATATCAATAGATTTGTAAAAGGAATTAAAAAATTTGCCTGTGCAAAGAGAAACCCTCCAAACGGAAGTTTGAAAAAAGTCATGAAGGTGATGAAGTTGCTGACAGGATACTCTTGCCAAGCGTTGCACTGCACTGCATGCCTTAATTACCCTATTCGTATTTTTCTATCATCAAGCTTACCTATTTTCTTATTATTTACATCAACAATTTAACAATATATTATATATACACACACAAGCATCACCGACCTAGAAAACTTTCATTCTCACCTAAGCTCACCCAAAATCTCCAGGTACGAACTTGCACTAATTCGAGATTAAAATTATTTATCTAATTTATTATATTGATTTTTTTTCATTGTTCTTCCATTCGTGATTACTAATTTTTCAGTTCATGTACTTGTTTGTGATACTTGGAGACTAGGTGTCGATTTTAGGGTTTCTGTGTGCGTGTGTGTGATTTTTAGGGCTTCCCGAACGTTTAAGAGTATCTCAATTATATAAATATTCAACTTCTGTATGTTTCGAGGACTATTTAGCGTTAATTGGCAATTTATAGTGTATGTGAACTCTGCGACCTTCCTTGATTCTCAACTCTTTTGGGTCTTTGGTAACTCTGAGAAGTCGGTAGGGAATTATCTGGATAATTGTCTTCTGATTGAAGTGAATTTTAGGTTTGCAAACATGCTAGTCAGTTTTAGTGGGGCTGCTTGGAATTTTCTTCCGTCGGATTTAACCAGTTTTGTTGTATTTAAAAGCCAATTTCAGTTTTAATTGTTGATGAAAGTGTTTAACTTTTCAAAGTGTCAGCGTTGTTCTTCCTGTCTTCAAATTACAAATTCATGTTAACTGTTTAAATTGTATATAGTCATCTGCATATGCTTTCTGTTGCGATGTTTTTGTGGGTAATTAAAACAATCTCTATGTTACTGGCACAAGAGAATATCTCTAATTTAGATACCTCCCTGTAGATTATTAATATTGTAATTACTTGTTAATTAAATTTTTGAAACATTGAACTGAGACAACACATGCATTTGTCTTTGGCTAATGGTATGTGAAAATGTCCAGAAAGTTTGCACGGACGGTTGAGGCACTTGGAAGATGAATAACGCTCACAGCCACCGACTTTCCACATCTGTTCGCAGCAATGCTTATAATCCAAATAATCTTTCAATTTTCCCTGAATTGCTACAACCAGTTAATGCAACTGAAACTCAGCAACATCTTGAGCCTGTCATACCACAACATTCTTCCGTAGAAGATTCAATGCTTCCTCTAGTAGAGAGATTATTTATGGTATGACTGTGTGTGTGTGTGTATATATATATATGTTTTGTGTTTCCCATTTTCAAATAATCATGCCTTCATATATCTTTGTGTAAGATGACTCATATTTTCTTTATGATCATAATAACTTTTAATTATGTCTATTTTATCAATGGGTAAAGAATATTGTCGAGCATTTAACAAACACGACATTGGAGTTAAATGGTCGGATTGCATCCCAGAGAGCAGGCCATACAGGTTTGTTTAACCTTCTTTTCTCTCAGTTTTAAAATCTTATAAATTAAAAAGTTTGGTCTATTTGACCCACTTGTGAGTTTAGGAAAGTGTTGAGATGCCTCTACAGTTTATCTAGCACGATGAGTTATGTGACGATACTTATATTGTTGAATTTCCTGGCGGTTTTTGAGTCTATTGCATTAAAGTTTTCTATATACTCTGTATACGACCTAGCTACACAACAGGATAATATATCACCAGAAGGAAGACCATGCACTTTAATTCTTAAGTGCTAACAAAGATCTGTGGAACATAATTTAAAATATGTACAAAATTTTTGTCAGTTATGGAGCCTTTACTTTTAATTAGGTCATTAAATTTTGAAGCATATGCGACGGACCAGTCCCCCAAACCTTTTAGAATCTTGAAATGTATTAAAAATGACGGAGCCTCGCTTTAAGGTTTCTATAAATTTTTGAACATTCTTAATACAGCCATATATGCTTTGATATTTGATGGATCAACTATATATACTATTATTAATCCAGAGTAGAGGTTTAACCATATCTGATATCCACATTCTATATATAAAGTATGATGGTATTAGATATGTAACTAACTTGATGTTAAATATCTTCTATTTTCTGCTCATCATAATTTTGTTGCATGTGTGCTTGTAGTTACACCTAGGTCAACATCGAACACCCATCATCGAAGAACAAGAACAACAACAAGGCCAAGGACTCTGGAAAGGCAACGAGATTCTTATGCGGTATATCATCTATTCAATTTTGTTTTCTTCAATATTATTTTAGCTAGAATCTGTTGCAAATCTGTCTCATATAGTATGCTTTTAACCTGTTTGAAGCCTTTAGTGCATGTTGCGCAAATCTTGGCTAGCGAGGTTTGTTGGAAAATTATTGGATACTAGATATCACAGACGCGTGACCTTGTGTTATTAATTAATTTCCTGTATCTATTAATTTCCGACTTTTATGTAGAATGCAACCTCAAAGAACAACCAAGCCTTCCTGATGAACACTCTCATATATTCACCAGAATCTGACTGACTTCCACCTTATTGTATCTACTTACAATTAAATAATTGAGGATGGAGGTGAACTTAATGATTAAACCAGAAGAAGGGGTAAAGACTTGGCAAAAAAATGATAGGGGTAAAGCTTACTGAAAACGCTGATGGGATTTGAGAAGGGGTCAATTGTCAGGTCAGGTTTAACCTGGTGGGTTTTAGTTTTTCAATCGGAAGGAAACATGTCTGATGCAAGAAATGAGTCACATTAACTTGTGGTCTATATCCATCTGCAGAGGTTGGGAGGAGAATTTAGTGCGGGCCTAAAACTGACCGCTAATGCGATTAGAATTTTGTCTGTTTGCTGAGTTCATGCGTACATAAACGTTTTCAGACAGCAATGTGTTTTTGTAGGGCGCACTTTGATCGTCACTCTGGTTGGTCCCATTTTCGGATTTGTATAGGAATGGAGCAAAGTAGGAAGCCGGTCGGCGTTACCGTTTAAAAAATAACACAGTCTGTACTAATGACCTGTTTTTTGTAAAGTCATTGTACAAACAATCATATACTACCTTGCCGTGCCAGCACAACCACACATTAAATTAATAGTCATATAGGTTCGTGATTTAAACAATTAATGTACATCCTTTTCTAGTAACAAATACATAGATGAATTATCGAGATATACACATCTTTCTTAGAAGAAGTATCTTATTTACCAATTCAGTGTTTATTATGATCTCCCTGCAGTACTTTATTTACGGGGTACAATTAAATATATACAAATCTCCGCTATCTTGCAGAGAGAATGCTACAATTTTTCTTTAAAATGAAGATGCAATCAATAAGATTATTTACCTTATTAAGAATGAAACTGTTTCTTTCAGAATCCAAATTCAGGTGTGCCTCAACTACCTCAGCAAGAACCTGAAGCTGAAGTTCCTAGAGAGAACAATGTCGACTGTCCAATTTGCATGGCTCCGTTTTTTCAACCCACGACAACGAGATGCGGGCATGTGTTTTGCAAGAATTGTATAACTCATGCATTGGTAGAGAAGAAGCATTGCCCAATCTGCCGTAAGCGGGTTACAAAGAGAGACCTGTTCAGGATTTATCTTTCCTGAATGTACTATGTAAGGGGTTCTTTGCCACATTTTCTTCACACTCACACCCACACCTATGCACATACCCACTCACGCACACAAACTTAATTAGCCAATATCTGTTTCCAAGAACTAAAAATTATACAGGAAACTCCAACAAAGATTTACTGCTTCATCCATCTCAAAATTATAGTCTTGTTTCGATGTTTTAGTTAAATTGACCAAATTTTGGCTAAAAATTATCCTAATACTTAATTAAGATAATTGTAAAAATTGTACTATTAAAAGTATATCTAATCTAATTTAATATGTTTTTTTAGTGTTTTAAAAATATAGTTATATAATTTATAAAATTTAGTTAAAAATTGACCAAATAAATGCCGCACTTGATTATAATTTGATGGAGGGATTGTAGTTTTAGTGAGAAATATGTTCATTATGATTTCAAATGTATATGTTACTCTTCACGTTTGTATGGTTTTGTGAAATGATAGGAGGGGGGGACACATGCATTATGTTAATTGTTTAGGATTTAAATTATATATTTGTTAGTAGGAGTTTTTTTTTTTAATAAAACATGTAATGTGAGTATTGACTATGGATGGGTTTATAATTAGTTCAATTCAATCTAGGCTAGGTATGGCAAATTAGCAGAGCAGACAACTTTTACCATGTCATCATCCCACATTATAATTAATTAGTTCAGTTAGTTGAGTGCAAACTAACTGAGAGTTGCACAATTATATATTTAGTTGTTTAGTTGCACAATTGTAAATTGAGAGTGTCGGTTCAATTCGCAAACCTGGTATATATCTAAGAACACAAGTATGAATATTATTTATTTAGAGCTATTGGGATATTTTTGGTTGTTGTTTAAGCCCAAATTGTGCCACGGGGGTTTTTTCTAAATCAAATGCAATCACATTATTCTTTAAAATTACTTCAAATATTTTAAATTCACAGATATATCACTTACTTATATTATAAAACTTAATATTACGTTCTATCCAAAATAAAATGTTTTATTCAATTTTAAACAAGCTCATTTTGTTTAAAAATAAATGATATTCTATTAAGTCCAAGCCCATGGTTGGCACGAGCACTACATGATGCCAATTAGTTAGCGAACACAGTTGTCTACATAGGCATTTAGCTTATTTATCTAGAACCAATTAATTAGCGAACTCAGTCCATTAATTAAATTTTATATTCTCGTTTTAAGTAGTGTCCCTTAATATGACGAGTAGACTTAATGAATAAAATTTTAAATTGAGTTTCTTAATCGTTGTTATGGGTCATATTTTCTCCCTTCTCCAGCCGAGAAAGGTGAGTGAAAACGATTTTTCTTGCATCTAGTGTTTTTGCTAACACTATATAAATTAGTTTATGAAATGTGTTGCCACAATTTTAAATTATCTTTTGGTATATCAATCCCCGAGCTAAGCATAAAGAAAAATATCATTCAGTACCCTTCATGAACATATGTTGCAGGGGTATTGAAAAAGAGCAGGCAGCTGTTTGGATAAGAATATACAGAGGTTGGCAAGAAGTTCAGAAAGAAAAGCAGATGTTAATAGAACCAAGTTGTGTACTTTTTGATATGGCAGACAAATAGTTAGGAATATTTTATTGTAAATGATTGTGACCAACAGTACTTTGAAGTCGTGGTTCGGCTACGGCACGGCCCTTATATATATACAAAGAGAATTGGTTGTGATATATTTTATGCTGCAAAACTAAAAATCAAGTAAAAAAGGGCGGAATATATTAAAAAGACTACGTCATAAATGACCAAATACTATAATTTGCTGGTAACACTCATTTTCTATTACAATAGACCCATATTTTTGCGGAACTACAACAATACAAAATTAGTGTTACATTATCTTAAAAACTTGTGTTGTACCTTAACTTAATTTTTATTTTCCACATTCAAACACTAAATTGTTATGTTGCACCTTGGATAGCACTAAGAAGAGCAACTGCTGGATTTGCTAAATTATTGAATCATAAATTGCTGACCTGACATGGGGACACACGAAGCGGGCCCATATTTTTATCATGTGGCCAACCACATCACGAGGTGGACACATAATATGATTTCCGGTGGCCATGGCCGCTATAAGACTCTGAGATGAAATTTTTTTACATATATATAGGGGTTACTCCATTAGAAACCACTTCAAAATAAAAACTAGAAACAAAACCTAGCCCATTAAAATCGAAACATCCCCCGACCAAGCATGATTGACATACACGCTCGTACAAATATTTTCACTCATGTTACCAATAAACACATACAGTATATTTTTTACATTTGATAACCATCATCTCCTCTAACTACCATCAATTTTACATTCATAAATTATTCACGCTCCTACCATTGTTAACCTGCGATCAATAACTCATTCTCACAAATATCTAGTCATCAACACTCAATCTCTTATTGTGTTGATTAATATATCTCTGACGACTTTCATCTTCTCCAGCCTTCAGAAAAACTCACCTTCATTTCCTTCTTTTTCACACAGCAGTATTTACTTTTGATTCACAACATACTCACTATCAATACCAGCCTAACTTCAAAAAATCACCACCAACATATCAAGTATCAATTTGAATACAATAAATCAATATAATTAAGTTAGATCTAAACTCCGATCACTAATTTGTATTACATAAATCACTAATTTGAATCATAGAAATCACTAACTTGTTTTACTAAAATCACAAAATTCTTGAACAGATCTACCAACGTTTTTAGTCTCAAAATGACTAATTTCTTTGTTTTTTGATAAATTAAATTATTACTTGAGTTGTATTCCATTCACCGCAAATAAAGGGGCATTTTAATCTACTAGAAGGAAGTGGAAAAGTAAGTACATGGAAGAAAGACATATAATCTATTATAGAAACAGCGATGAGGGAGATGATGAGATGTTCCGAATAAAAGGTGGAATTGCTGAAATAAAATCAACATTGTGAATATCATTATTTGTTGGAAGTGATGATACACATATAGATAGTTGTATGTATATATATTTGGGTATACGTGTATCGGGTGAAAGGGGGTGGTGGGTAGGTGATGAGAGTGAAGTGTGCCCTGGGTGAAAAAAGAGTAAGATGGGAGAGATCACAAAAGTGAAGTCTTGGTAAAAATTGTGCGCTTCATTTTGATTATAATTTGAAATTGAATGTATATGACAAGTTTCTAGTTTTTACTATAATATTGGTTTTTATTTGATCATCTCCCTAGATATATACACAAATGTGTTATTGTTTGGGCTATTGTTTGGTAATTTAAATAACTTGGCCCTACTAACTTTTTAAATTTTCTTGACAATATCATCTCATAACTTTAAAAATATCATAGCACTCCTCCAATTGAATTTAGTTGATAATTTTTATTTAATTTTTATATACATAATTGAATTTAGGATGACTTACAATCATAATATACAATAATGTAAAATTTACAATATTGTTAATGTAAAAATTGATTTTAATAAAAAATGTTAGTTTTTGAAATTCAACGTATATATGCATGAAAAAATGTTAGTTTATTATTTACACTATGGTTACCAAATTAATATTAAGTTATATGTGTGTGTCACCATATAAATTGTCGTATGTTACATTTCTTAGTAAATTACGATGGTTTCATTTATTTATATATGGTATTCATATTATCACTGACAAATAATCTATATCTAGTTTTTACGCAACTGAGTATCAATCATGGTTGTAACATAAAAATAAATCATATATTATAAAGACTTATGATTGATATTCATGATTTTTTTTCAAGGATTCGAATGAAAAATTATAATTATATCGTTATTTAAACCTTTTTTAAGTTCCTTTCATTACTACTCTAATATTTCTTCATATAATAATTTGAGAACATTGTATACTATTCTCTTAAATATTTTTCAATTTGATAAATTTTTTAAATATCAATTGAACTGGTTAATTCATTCAGATTATTGAACGATGTATATTTTTTCCTTAAATAGTACAAAATAAAATGAATCAAAAGTTACAATATAGTATGGATATAACTTTTATTTGAATAATTCAAAATATAAAAATAATTCAAAGTATTTGTAATATTATCTTGATCAATGAATATTATTTATCTAGAAGAATTCTTTTTAAAAAGCTTATTTTTTAAAAGTGAAAAATAAAAAATAAATCGATTTAATATATCATCGTAATTTTAAAAAATCTTGTGATATCTCATATCAAATTTTGAATATTTTTGAAATCGGGACAAGTCCCAAAAATAATAATGCGCTATCAGTGAAGTTAGTAATTTTAATATAAATAATCAATTGACTTGATCTTATAAATATCTCAAACACATTAATTTATATTAACATAAGATATTAAAAAAATAGCATTATTGGTAAGATATTCTCGTCAAACTTGTAATTTAAATTTGCTAAAGGTAGAATGCGACGATGTTTTTCGGCCGGGTCATGTAGTCAAATTTCGAGTATTTTTTGAAAAATGGGTCAAGTTCTAATTTCAAATTGGAATAAAATAAAATGTTTTGACTCATTATAATTCCAGCTCATCTAAATATGTAATACCATTATAGATTATTTATATATAAACGATTCTATTTTCAACATTTTCTATAAAAAATATATATATGTATATTTTAATTACTTTATGTTAAAAATATATGAGATACATTTTCAAACTGAAAAAAGATTAATGAATAAGATAATAATACATTTATGTACTATGTCTAATTTTGTATTAATTTTTTAAAATTAATTATACAAATATTAAAGTAACTATATTTTTTTACGGAATTCAAGTAACTATCTTTAAAGTTAAATAAATATTAATTAGCACAATTACATATTATGTGTATGATAAAAAACACTTGTGATATTAAGGTGTAGTGATATGAGGTCGTATAGTTTAATGAAATATCTCGAGTTCGATTCCCAAAAAACAAAACTTTTATAAAAAAATTAAAAACAGGAATATTTTAGTCTTTTTAATGAGACTTTTTAATCTCACTAATTATCTATTATATATAGAAAAGAAGATATATATGAAAATGGAATGATATCAATAGATTTGTAAAAGGAATTAAAAAATTTGCCTGTGCAAAGAGAAACCCTCCAAACGGAAGTTTGAAAAAAGTCATGAAGGTGATGAAGTTGCTGACAGGATACTCTTGCCAAGCGTTGCACTGCACTGCATGCCTTAATTACCCTATTCGTATTTTTCTATCATCAAGCTTACCTATTTTCTTATTATTTACATCAACAATTTAACAATATATTATATATACACACACAAGCATCACCGACCTAGAAAACTTTCATTCTCACCTAAGCTCACCCAAAATCTCCAGGTACGAACTTGCACTAATTCGAGATTAAAATTATTTATCTAATTTATTATATTGATTTTTTTTCATTGTTCTTCCATTCGTGATTACTAATTTTTCAGTTCATGTACTTGTTTGTGATACTTGGAGACTAGGTGTCGATTTTAGGGTTTCTGTGTGCGTGTGTGTGATTTTTAGGGCTTCCCGAACGTTTAAGAGTATCTCAATTATATAAATATTCAACTTCTGTATGTTTCGAGGACTATTTAGCGTTAATTGGCAATTTATAGTGTATGTGAACTCTGCGACCTTCCTTGATTCTCAACTCTTTTGGGTCTTTGGTAACTCTGAGAAGTCGGTAGGGAATTATCTGGATAATTGTCTTCTGATTGAAGTGAATTTTAGGTTTGCAAACATGCTAGTCAGTTTTAGTGGGGCTGCTTGGAATTTTCTTCCGTCGGATTTAACCAGTTTTGTTGTATTTAAAAGCCAATTTCAGTTTTAATTGTTGATGAAAGTGTTTAACTTTTCAAAGTGTCAGCGTTGTTCTTCCTGTCTTCAAATTACAAATTCATGTTAACTGTTTAAATTGTATATAGTCATCTGCATATGCTTTCTGTTGCGATGTTTTTGTGGGTAATTAAAACAATCTCTATGTTACTGGCACAAGAGAATATCTCTAATTTAGATACCTCCCTGTAGATTATTAATATTGTAATTACTTGTTAATTAAATTTTTGAAACATTGAACTGAGACAACACATGCATTTGTCTTTGGCTAATGGTATGTGAAAATGTCCAGAAAGTTTGCACGGACGGTTGAGGCACTTGGAAGATGAATAACGCTCACAGCCACCGACTTTCCACATCTGTTCGCAGCAATGCTTATAATCCAAATAATCTTTCAATTTTCCCTGAATTGCTACAACCAGTTAATGCAACTGAAACTCAGCAACATCTTGAGCCTGTCATACCACAACATTCTTCCGTAGAAGATTCAATGCTTCCTCTAGTAGAGAGATTATTTATGGTATGACTGTGTGTGTGTGTGTATATATATATATATGTTTTGTGTTTCCCATTTTCAAATAATCATGCCTTCATATATCTTTGTGTAAGATGACTCATATTTTCTTTATGATCATAATAACTTTTAATTATGTCTATTTTATCAATGGGTAAAGAATATTGTCGAGCATTTAACAAACACGACATTGGAGTTAAATGGTCGGATTGCATCCCAGAGAGCAGGCCATACAGGTTTGTTTAACCTTCTTTTCTCTCAGTTTTAAAATCTTATAAATTAAAAAGTTTGGTCTATTTGACCCACTTGTGAGTTTAGGAAAGTGTTGAGATGCCTCTACAGTTTATCTAGCACGATGAGTTATGTGACGATACTTATATTGTTGAATTTCCTGGCGGTTTTTGAGTCTATTGCATTAAAGTTTTCTATATACTCTGTATACGACCTAGCTACACAACAGGATAATATATCACCAGAAGGAAGACCATGCACTTTAATTCTTAAGTGCTAACAAAGATCTGTGGAACATAATTTAAAATATGTACAAAATTTTTGTCAGTTATGGAGCCTTTACTTTTAATTAGGTCATTAAATTTTGAAGCATATGCGACGGACCAGTCCCCCAAACCTTTTAGAATCTTGAAATGTATTAAAAATGACGGAGCCTCGCTTTAAGGTTTCTATAAATTTTTGAACATTCTTAATACAGCCATATATGCTTTGATATTTGATGGATCAACTATATATACTATTATTAATCCAGAGTAGAGGTTTAACCATATCTGATATCCACATTCTATATATAAAGTATGATGGTATTAGATATGTAACTAACTTGATGTTAAATATCTTCTATTTTCTGCTCATCATAATTTTGTTGCATGTGTGCTTGTAGTTACACCTAGGTCAACATCGAACACCCATCATCGAAGAACAAGAACAACAACAAGGCCAAGGACTCTGGAAAGGCAACGAGATTCTTATGCGGTATATCATCTATTCAATTTTGTTTTCTTCAATATTATTTTAGCTAGAATCTGTTGCAAATCTGTCTCATATAGTATGCTTTTAACCTGTTTGAAGCCTTTAGTGCATGTTGCGCAAATCTTGGCTAGCGAGGTTTGTTGGAAAATTATTGGATACTAGATATCACAGACGCGTGACCTTGTGTTATTAATTAATTTCCTGTATCTATTAATTTCCGACTTTTATGTAGAATGCAACCTCAAAGAACAACCAAGCCTTCCTGATGAACACTCTCATATATTCACCAGAATCTGACTGACTTCCACCTTATTGTATCTACTTACAATTAAATAATTGAGGATGGAGGTGAACTTAATGATTAAACCAGAAGAAGGGGTAAAGACTTGGCAAAAAAATGATAGGGGTAAAGCTTACTGAAAACGCTGATGGGATTTGAGAAGGGGTCAATTGTCAGGTCAGGTTTAACCTGGTGGGTTTTAGTTTTTCAATCGGAAGGAAACATGTCTGATGCAAGAAATGAGTCACATTAACTTGTGGTCTATATCCATCTGCAGAGGTTGGGAGGAGAATTTAGTGCGGGCCTAAAACTGACCGCTAATGCGATTAGAATTTTGTCTGTTTGCTGAGTTCATGCGTACATAAACGTTTTCAGACAGCAATGTGTTTTTGTAGGGCGCACTTTGATCGTCACTCTGGTTGGTCCCATTTTCGGATTTGTATAGGAATGGAGCAAAGTAGGAAGCCGGTCGGCGTTACCGTTTAAAAAATAACACAGTCTGTACTAATGACCTGTTTTTTGTAAAGTCATTGTACAAACAATCATATACTACCTTGCCGTGCCAGCACAACCACACATTAAATTAATAGTCATATAGGTTCGTGATTTAAACAATTAATGTACATCCTTTTCTAGTAACAAATACATAGATGAATTATCGAGATATACACATCTTTCTTAGAAGAAGTATCTTATTTACCAATTCAGTGTTTATTATGATCTCCCTGCAGTACTTTATTTACGGGGTACAATTAAATATATACAAATCTCCGCTATCTTGCAGAGAGAATGCTACAATTTTTCTTTAAAATGAAGATGCAATCAATAAGATTATTTACCTTATTAAGAATGAAACTGTTTCTTTCAGAATCCAAATTCAGGTGTGCCTCAACTACCTCAGCAAGAACCTGAAGCTGAAGTTCCTAGAGAGAACAATGTCGACTGTCCAATTTGCATGGCTCCGTTTTTTCAACCCACGACAACGAGATGCGGGCATGTGTTTTGCAAGAATTGTATAACTCATGCATTGGTAGAGAAGAAGCATTGCCCAATCTGCCGTAAGCGGGTTACAAAGAGAGACCTGTTCAGGATTTATCTTTCCTGAATGTACTATGTAAGGGGTTCTTTGCCACATTTTCTTCACACTCACACCCACACCTATGCACATACCCACTCACGCACACAAACTTAATTAGCCAATATCTGTTTCCAAGAACTAAAAATTATACAGGAAACTCCAACAAAGATTTACTGCTTCATCCATCTCAAAATTATAGTCTTGTTTCGATGTTTTAGTTAAATTGACCAAATTTTGGCTAAAAATTATCCTAATACTTAATTAAGATAATTGTAAAAATTGTACTATTAAAAGTATATCTAATCTAATTTAATATGTTTTTTTAGTGTTTTAAAAATATAGTTATATAATTTATAAAATTTAGTTAAAAATTGACCAAATAAATGCCGCACTTGATTATAATTTGATGGAGGGATTGTAGTTTTAGTGAGAAATATGTTCATTATGATTTCAAATGTATATGTTACTCTTCACGTTTGTATGGTTTTGTGAAATGATAGGAGGGGGGGACACATGCATTATGTTAATTGTTTAGGATTTAAATTATATATTTGTTAGTAGGAGTTTTTTTTTTTAATAAAACATGTAATGTGAGTATTGACTATGGATGGGTTTATAATTAGTTCAATTCAATCTAGGCTAGGTATGGCAAATTAGCAGAGCAGACAACTTTTACCATGTCATCATCCCACATTATAATTAATTAGTTCAGTTAGTTGAGTGCAAACTAACTGAGAGTTGCACAATTATATATTTAGTTGTTTAGTTGCACAATTGTAAATTGAGAGTGTCGGTTCAATTCGCAAACCTGGTATATATCTAAGAACACAAGTATGAATATTATTTATTTAGAGCTATTGGGATATTTTTGGTTGTTGTTTAAGCCCAAATTGTGCCACGGGGGTTTTTTCTAAATCAAATGCAATCACATTATTCTTTAAAATTACTTCAAATATTTTAAATTCACAGATATATCACTTACTTATATTATAAAACTTAATATTACGTTCTATCCAAAATAAAATGTTTTATTCAATTTTAAACAAGCTCATTTTGTTTAAAAATAAATGATATTCTATTAAGTCCAAGCCCATGGTTGGCACGAGCACTACATGATGCCAATTAGTTAGCGAACACAGTTGTCTACATAGGCATTTAGCTTATTTATCTAGAACCAATTAATTAGCGAACTCAGTCCATTAATTAAATTTTATATTCTCGTTTTAAGTAGTGTCCCTTAATATGACGAGTAGACTTAATGAATAAAATTTTAAATTGAGTTTCTTAATCGTTGTTATGGGTCATATTTTCTCCCTTCTCCAGCCGAGAAAGGTGAGTGAAAACGATTTTTCTTGCATCTAGTGTTTTTGCTAACACTATATAAATTAGTTTATGAAATGTGTTGCCACAATTTTAAATTATCTTTTGGTATATCAATCCCCGAGCTAAGCATAAAGAAAAATATCATTCAGTACCCTTCATGAACATATGTTGCAGGGGTATTGAAAAAGAGCAGGCAGCTGTTTGGATAAGAATATACAGAGGTTGGCAAGAAGTTCAGAAAGAAAAGCAGATGTTAATAGAACCAAGTTGTGTACTTTTTGATATGGCAGACAAATAGTTAGGAATATTTTATTGTAAATGATTGTGACCAACAGTACTTTGAAGTCGTGGTTCGGCTACGGCACGGCCCTTATATATATACAAAGAGAATTGGTTGTGATATATTTTATGCTGCAAAACTAAAAATCAAGTAAAAAAGGGCGGAATATATTAAAAAGACTACGTCATAAATGACCAAATACTATAATTTGCTGGTAACACTCATTTTCTATTACAATAGACCCATATTTTTGCGGAACTACAACAATACAAAATTAGTGTTACATTATCTTAAAAACTTGTGTTGTACCTTAACTTAATTTTTATTTTCCACATTCAAACACTAAATTGTTATGTTGCACCTTGGATAGCACTAAGAAGAGCAACTGCTGGATTTGCTAAATTATTGAATCATAAATTGCTGACCTGACATGGGGACACACGAAGCGGGCCCATATTTTTATCATGTGGCCAACCACATCACGAGGTGGACACATAATATGATTTCCGGTGGCCATGGCCGCTATAAGACTCTGAGATGAAATTTTTTTACATATATATAGGGGTTACTCCATTAGAAACCACTTCAAAATAAAAACTAGAAACAAAACCTAGCCCATTAAAATCGAAACATCCCCCGACCAAGCATGATTGACATACACGCTCGTACAAATATTTTCACTCATGTTACCAATAAACACATACAGTATATTTTTTACATTTGATAACCATCATCTCCTCTAACTACCATCAATTTTACATTCATAAATTATTCACGCTCCTACCATTGTTAACCTGCGATCAATAACTCATTCTCACAAATATCTAGTCATCAACACTCAATCTCTTATTGTGTTGATTAATATATCTCTGACGACTTTCATCTTCTCCAGCCTTCAGAAAAACTCACCTTCATTTCCTTCTTTTTCACACAGCAGTATTTACTTTTGATTCACAACATACTCACTATCAATACCAGCCTAACTTCAAAAAATCACCACCAACATATCAAGTATCAATTTGAATACAATAAATCAATATAATTAAGTTAGATCTAAACTCCGATCACTAATTTGTATTACATAAATCACTAATTTGAATCATAGAAATCACTAACTTGTTTTACTAAAATCACAAAATTCTTGAACAGATCTACCAACGTTTTTAGTCTCAAAATGACTAATTTCTTTGTTTTTTGATAAATTAAATTATTACTTGAGTTGTATTCCATTCACCGCAAATAAAGGGGCATTTTAATCTACTAGAAGGAAGTGGAAAAGTAAGTACATGGAAGAAAGACATATAATCTATTATAGAAACAGCGATGAGGGAGATGATGAGATGTTCCGAATAAAAGGTGGAATTGCTGAAATAAAATCAACATTGTGAATATCATTATTTGTTGGAAGTGATGATACACATATAGATAGTTGTATGTATATATATTTGGGTATACGTGTATCGGGTGAAAGGGGGTGGTGGGTAGGTGATGAGAGTGAAGTGTGCCCTGGGTGAAAAAAGAGTAAGATGGGAGAGATCACAAAAGTGAAGTCTTGGTAAAAATTGTGCGCTTCATTTTGATTATAATTTGAAATTGAATGTATATGACAAGTTTCTAGTTTTTACTATAATATTGGTTTTTATTTGATCATCTCCCTAGATATATACACAAATGTGTTATTGTTTGGGCTATTGTTTGGTAATTTAAATAACTTGGCCCTACTAACTTTTTAAATTTTCTTGACAATATCATCTCATAACTTTAAAAATATCATAGCACTCCTCCAATTGAATTTAGTTGATAATTTTTATTTAATTTTTATATACATAATTGAATTTAGGATGACTTACAATCATAATATACAATAATGTAAAATTTACAATATTGTTAATGTAAAAATTGATTTTAATAAAAAATGTTAGTTTTTGAAATTCAACGTATATATGCATGAAAAAATGTTATTTTATTATTTACACTATGGTTACCAAATTAATATTAAGTTATATGTGTGTGTCACCATATAAATTGTCGTATGTTACATTTCTTAGTAAATTACGATGGTTTCATTTATTTATATATGGTATTCATATTATCACTGACAAATAATCTATATCTAGTTTTTACGCAACTGAGTATCAATCATGGTTGTAACATAAAAATAAATCATATATTATAAAGACTTATGATTGATATTCATGATTTTTTTTCAAGGATTCGAATGAAAAATTATAATTATATCGTTATTTAAACCTTTTTTAAGTTCCTTTCATTACTACTCTAATATTTCTTCATATAATAATTTGAGAACATTGTATACTATTCTCTTAAATATTTTTCAATTTGATAAATTTTTTAAATATCAATTGAACTGGTTAATTCATTCAGATTATTGAACGATGTATATTTTTTCCTTAAATAGTACAAAATAAAATGAATCAAAAGTTACAATATAGTATGGATATAACTTTTATTTGAATAATTCAAAATATAAAAATAATTCAAAGTATTTGTAAATATTATCTTGATCAATGAATATTATTTATCTAGAAGAATTCTTTTTAAAAAGCTTATTTTTTAAAAGTGAAAAATAAAAAATAAATCGATTTAATATATCATCGTAATTTTAAAAAAATCTTGTGATATCTCATATCAAATTTTGAATATTTTTGAAATCGGGACAAGTCCCAAAAATAATAATGCGCTATCAGTGAAGTTAGTAATTTTAATATAAATAATCAATTGACTTGATCTTATAAATATCTCAAACACATTAATTTATATTAACATAAGATATTAAAAAAATAGCATTATTGGTAAGATATTCTCGTCAAACTTGTAATTTAAATTTGCTAAACGTAGAATGCGACGATGTTTTTCGGCCGGGTCATGTAGTCAAATTTCGAGTATTTTTTGAAAAATGGGTCAAGTTCTAATTTCAAATTGGAATAAAATAAAATGTTTTGACTCATTATAATTCCAGCTCATCTAAATATGTAATACCATTATAGATTATTTATATATAAACGATTCTATTTTCAACATTTTCTATAAAAAATATATATATGTATATTTTAATTACTTTATGTTAAAAATATATGAGATACATTTTCAAACTGAAAAAAGATTAATGAATAAGATAATAATACATTTATGTACTATGTCTAATTTTGTATTAATTTTTTAAAATTAATTATACAAATATTAAAGTAACTATATTTTTTTACGGAATTCAAGTAACTATCTTTAAAGTTAAATAAAATATTAATTTATGTGTATGATAAAAAACACTTGTGATATTAAGGTGTAGTGATATGAGGTCGTATAGTTTAATGAAATATCTCGAGTTCGATTCCCAAAAAACAAAACTTTTATAAAAAAATTAAAAACAGGAATATTTTAGTCTTTTTAATGAGACTTTTTAATCTCACTAATTATCTATTATATATAGAAAAGAAGATATATATGAAAATGGAATGATATCAATAGATTTGTAAAAGGAATTAAAAAATTTGCCTGTGCAAAGAGAAACCCTCCAAACGGAAGTTTGAAAAAAGTCATGAAGGTGATGAAGTTGCTGACAGGATACTCTTGCCAAGCGTTGCACTGCACTGCATGCCTTAATTACCCTATTCGTATTTTTCTATCATCAAGCTTACCTATTTTCTTATTATTTACATCAACAATTTAACAATATATTATATATACACACACAAGCATCACCGACCTAGAAAACTTTCATTCTCACCTAAGCTCACCCAAAATCTCCAGGTACGAACTTGCACTAATTCGAGATTAAAATTATTTATCTAATTTATTATATTGATTTTTTTTCATTGTTCTTCCATTCGTGATTACTAATTTTTCAGTTCATGTACTTGTTTGTGATACTTGGAGACTAGGTGTCGATTTTAGGGTTTCTGTGTGCGTGTGTGTGATTTTTAGGGCTTCCCGAACGTTTAAGAGTATCTCAATTATATAAATATTCAACTTCTGTATGTTTCGAGGACTATTTAGCGTTAATTGGCAATTTATAGTGTATGTGAACTCTGCGACCTTCCTTGATTCTCAACTCTTTTGGGTCTTTGGTAACTCTGAGAAGTCGGTAGGGAATTATCTGGATAATTGTCTTCTGATTGAAGTGAATTTTAGGTTTGCAAACATGCTAGTCAGTTTTAGTGGGGCTGCTTGGAATTTTCTTCCGTCGGATTTAACCAGTTTTGTTGTATTTAAAAGCCAATTTCAGTTTTAATTGTTGATGAAAGTGTTTAACTTTTCAAAGTGTCAGCGTTGTTCTTCCTGTCTTCAAATTACAAATTCATGTTAACTGTTTAAATTGTATATAGTCATCTGCATATGCTTTCTGTTGCGATGTTTTTGTGGGTAATTAAAACAATCTCTATGTTACTGGCACAAGAGAATATCTCTAATTTAGATACCTCCCTGTAGATTATTAATATTGTAATTACTTGTTAATTAAATTTTTGAAACATTGAACTGAGACAACACATGCATTTGTCTTTGGCTAATGGTATGTGAAAATGTCCAGAAAGTTTGCACGGACGGTTGAGGCACTTGGAAGATGAATAACGCTCACAGCCACCGACTTTCCACATCTGTTCGCAGCAATGCTTATAATCCAAATAATCTTTCAATTTTCCCTGAATTGCTACAACCAGTTAATGCAACTGAAACTCAGCAACATCTTGAGCCTGTCGTACCACAACATTCTTCCGTAGAAGATTCAATGCTTCCTCTAGTAGAGAGATTATTTATGGTATGACTGTGTGTGTGTGTGTATATATATATATGTTTTGTGTTTCCCATTTTCAAATAATCATGCCTTCATATATCTTTGTGTAAGATGACTCATATTTTCTTTATGATCATAATAACTTTTAATTATGTCTATTTTATCAATGGGTAAAGAATATTGTCGAGCATTTAACAAACACGACATTGGAGTTAAATGGTCGGATTGCATCCCAGAGAGCAGGCCATACAGGTTTGTTTAACCTTCTTTTCTCTCAGTTTTAAAATCTTATAAATTAAAAAGTTTGGTCTATTTGACCCACTTGTGAGTTTAGGAAAGTGTTGAGATGCCTCTACAGTTTATCTAGCACGATGAGTTATGTGACGATACTTATATTGTTGAATTTCCTGGCGGTTTTTGAGTCTATTGCATTAAAGTTTTCTATATACTCTGTATACGACCTAGCTACACAACAGGATAATATATCACCAGAAGGAAGACCATGCACTTTAATTCTTAAGTGCTAACAAAGATCTGTGGAACATAATTTAAAATATGTACAAAATTTTTGTCAGTTATGGAGCCTTTACTTTTAATTAGGTCATTAAATTTTGAAGCATATGCGACGGACCAGTCCCCCAAACCTTTTAGAATCTTGAAATGTATTAAAAATGACGGAGCCTCGCTTTAAGGTTTCTATAAATTTTTGAACATTCTTAATACAGCCATATATGCTTTGATATTTGATGGATCAACTATATATACTATTATTAATCCAGAGTAGAGGTTTAACCATATCTGATATCCACATTCTATATATAAAGTATGATGGTATTAGATATGTAACTAACTTGATGTTAAATATCTTCTATTTTCTGCTCATCATAATTTTGTTGCATGTGTGCTTGTAGTTACACCTAGGTCAACATCGAACACCCATCATCGAAGAACAAGAACAACAACAAGGCCAAGGACTCTGGAAAGGCAACGAGATTCTTATGCGGTATATCATCTATTCAATTTTGTTTTCTTCAATATTATTTTAGCTAGAATCTGTTGCAAATCTGTCTCATATAGTATGCTTTTAACCTGTTTGAAGCCTTTAGTGCATGTTGCGCAAATCTTGGCTAGCGAGGTTTGTTGGAAAATTATTGGATACTAGATATCACAGACGCGTGACCTTGTGTTATTAATTAATTTCCTGTATCTATTAATTTCCGACTTTTATGTAGAATGCAACCTCAAAGAACAACCAAGCCTTCCTGATGAACACTCTCATATATTCACCAGAATCTGACTGACTTCCACCTTATTGTATCTACTTACAATTAAATAATTGAGGATGGAGGTGAACTTAATGATTAAACCAGAAGAAGGGGTAAAGACTTGGCAAAAAAATGATAGGGGTAAAGCTTACTGAAAACGCTGATGGGATTTGAGAAGGGGTCAATTGTCAGGTCAGGTTTAACCTGGTGGGTTTTAGTTTTTCAATCGGAAGGAAACATGTCTGATGCAAGAAATGAGTCACATTAACTTGTGGTCTATATCCATCTGCAGAGGTTGGGAGGAGAATTTAGTGCGGGCCTAAAACTGACCGCTAATGCGATTAGAATTTTG
Source organism: Apium graveolens (assembly GCF_009905375.1). Classification (NCBI taxonomy): domain Eukaryota; kingdom Viridiplantae; phylum Streptophyta; class Magnoliopsida; order Apiales; family Apiaceae; genus Apium; species Apium graveolens. The sequence goes on along the minus strand of NC_133651.1, from coordinate 237,274,540 downwards.
TCTGTTTGCTGAGTTCATGCGTACATAAACGTTTTCAGACAGCAATGTGTTTTTGTAGGGCGCACTTTGATCGTCACTCTGGTTGGTCCCATTTTCGGATTTGTATAGGAATGGAGCAAAGTAGGAAGCCGGTCGGCGTTACCGTTTAAAAAATAACACAGTCTGTACTAATGACCTGTTTTTTGTAAAGTCATTGTACAAACAATCATATACTACCTTGCCGTGCCAGCACAACCACACATTAAATTAATAGTCATATAGGTTCGTGATTTAAACAATTAATGTACATCCTTTTCTAGTAACAAATACATAGATGAATTATCGAGATATACACATCTTTCTTAGAAGAAGTATCTTATTTACCAATTCAGTGTTTATTATGATCTCCCTGCAGTACTTTATTTACGGGGTACAATTAAATATATACAAATCTCCGCTATCTTGCAGAGAGAATGCTACAATTTTTCTTTAAAATGAAGATGCAATCAATAAGATTATTTACCTTATTAAGAATGAAACTGTTTCTTTCAGAATCCAAATTCAGGTGTGCCTCAACTACCTCAGCAAGAACCTGAAGCTGAAGTTCCTAGAGAGAACAATGTCGACTGTCCAATTTGCATGGCTCCGTTTTTTCAACCCACGACAACGAGATGCGGGCATGTGTTTTGCAAGAATTGTATAACTCATGCATTGGTAGAGAAGAAGCATTGCCCAATCTGCCGTAAGCGGGTTACAAAGAGAGACCTGTTCAGGATTTATCTTTCCTGAATGTACTATGTAAGGGGTTCTTTGCCACATTTTCTTCACACTCACACCCACACCTATGCACATACCCACTCACGCACACAAACTTAATTAGCCAATATCTGTTTCCAAGAACTAAAAATTATACAGGAAACTCCAACAAAGATTTACTGCTTCATCCATCTCAAAATTATAGTCTTGTTTCGATGTTTTAGTTAAATTGACCAAATTTTGGCTAAAAATTATCCTAATACTTAATTAAGATAATTGTAAAAATTGTACTATTAAAAGTATATCTAATCTAATTTAATATGTTTTTTTAGTGTTTTAAAAATATAGTTATATAATTTATAAAATTTAGTTAAAAATTGACCAAATAAATGTCGCACTTGATTATAATTTGATGGAGGGATTGTAGTTGTAGTGAGAAATATGTTCATTATGATTTCAAATGTATATGTTACTCTTCACGTTTGTATGGTTTTGTGAAACTGATAGGAGGGGGGGACACATGCATTATGTTAATTGTTTAGGATTTAAATTATATGTTTGTTAGTAGGTGTTTTTTTTTGTTTAATAAAACATGTAATGTGAGTATTGACTATGGATGGGTTTATAATTAGTTCAATTCAATCTAGGCTAGGTATGGCAAATTAGCAGAGCGGACAACTTTTACCATGTCATCATCCCACGTTATAATTAATTAGTTTAGTTAGTTGAGTGCAAACTTTTGCAGTTTAGTTGTTTAGTTGCACAATTTACAATTGAGAGTGTCGATTCAATTCTCAAACCTGGTATATATCTAAGAACACAAGTATGAATATCATTTATTTAGAGCTATTGGGATATTTTTTGTTGTTGTTTAAGCCCAAACTGTGCCAAGGGGGTATTTTTTCTAAATCTGATGCTATCACTTTATTCTTTAAAATTACTTCAAATATTTTAAATTCACAGATAGATGACTTATATTATAAAACTTAATATTATGTTCAATCCAAAATAAAATGTTTTATTCAATTTTAAACAAGCTCATTTTGTTTAAAAATAAATGATACTCTATTAAGTCCAAGCCCATGGTTGGCACGAGCACTACGTGATGCCAATTAGTTAGCGAACTCAGTTGTCTACATAGGCATTTAGCTTATTTATCTAGAACCAATTAATTAGCGAACTCAGTCCATTAATTCAATTTTATATTCTCGTTTTAAGTAGTGTCCCTTAATATGACGAGTAGACTCAATGAATAAAATTTTAAATGGAGTTTCTAAATGGTTGTCATGGGTCATATTTTCTCCCTTCTCCAGCCGAGAAAGGTGAGTGAAAACGATTTTTCTTGCATCTAGTGTTTTTGCTAACACTTTATAAATTAGTTTATGAAATGTGTTGCCACAATTTTATATTATCTTTTGGTATATCAATCCCTGAGCTAAGCATATAGAAAAATATCATTCACTACCGTTCATGAACATATGTTGCAGGGGTTGTGAAAAAGAGCCGGCAGATGTTTGGATAAGAATATAGAGAGGTTGGCAAGAAGTTCAGAAAGAAAAGCAGATGTTAATAGAACCAAGTTGTGTACTTTTTGATATGGCAGACAAATAGTTAGGAATATTTTAGGGAAATGTTAAATCCAGAGCTGTTTTTCAATTTCCAGAGCAAATATACTGTTAAAAGACTATATTACCCTCGTATTAAAATTTCCTGAAATGGTTGATGTACTTTCAGGGATGGCGATTTAGTCTTTTCATAACTCATTTGTTCTGGATCTTAAAAACAAGCTCTGGATTTAACATTTTCCATATTTTATTGTAAATGATTGTGACCAACAGTACTTTGAAGTCATGGTTGTGGTTCGGCTACGGCACAGCCCTTATATATATACAAAGGAGAATTGGTTGTGATATACTTTATGCTGCAAAACTAAAAATGAAGTAAAAAGGGCAGAATATATTAAAAAGACTACATCATAAAAGACCAAATACTATAATTTGCTGGTAACACTCATTTTCTGTTACAATAGACCCATATTTTTGCGGAACTACAACAATACAAAATTAGTGTTACATTATCTTAAAAACTTGTGTTGTACCTTAGCTTAATTTTTATATTCCACATTCCACCACTAAATTGTTATGTTGCACCTTGGAGAGCACTAAGAAAAGTAACTGCTGGATTTTCTAAATTATTGAATCATAAATTGCTGACCTGACATGGGGACACACGAAGAGGGCCCACATTTTGATCATGTGGTCTGCCACATCCCGAGGTGGACACACAATATTATTTTCGGTGGCTATGGCCGCTATAAAACTCTGACATGAAAAGTTTCTACATATATATATAGGAGTTACTCCACTAGAAACAAATTTAAAATAGAAACTAGAAATTAAATCTAGCCCATTAAAATCAAAGCAGCCCCCGACCAAGCGTGATAGACATACACGCTCATACAAATATTTTCACTCATGTTACCAATAAACACATACAGTATATTTTTTACATTTGATAACCACCATCTCCTCTGACTACCACCAATTTGATAACCACCATCGCCTAAGAATATGGGATCAGACATCGGTTCTGAACCGATGTTAAAGAAAATCTGAACCGATGTCTTCGCGTGTGATGTTAAATGTTATCAGCCTTTCACATCGGTTAACAGCCGATATCTATTACAGTGCTATACATCTGTTTAAAGATTAAATGTGATGTCTTTGCAACAAATTTCACCTTATATTACATTATTTTTAGGTGAATATGAGCATATTATGAGGTATTTATTCATTAAAACATGAAACCTACAAGTTCTAAAAGCCATTTATTAAAATTTTTTCGAAAAAACCGATGTGAAATGCTAGATTAGACATCGGTTAGATTAGTTGGCCGATGTGAAATGTTTGATCAAACATCGGTTAAATTAGCTCCCTGATGTGAAATGATGGATAAGCATGGGTGTTCTTCATGAAACCGATGTGAAATATTTTTTTTTAACATCAGCCAGTTCCTCTAACCGATGTTATTTGACTTCAAATATATTGAGTTTCTTTTCAGAACCGATGTCAAATGACTAGTTCACATCGGTTTTTTAGTTCTTTTTTGTTTAATATTATTTTACCTGATGTCTTTTTATATTTTTTACATCGTTTTATATTTACCAATGTGATGTTAATTTTTGTATGCCATCCTGATACAGTTCACATCCACATGAACCAATTACATTTACAAACAAAAAAATACCAAACAATGCAACATAAACATAAAGCTACTAATATCTACACTGCAGTGAACACCAGACTTAGAGTCTCGATTATTAGCTTCAGCTAAAAATTTATTAACGTAAAGTTAGTATTATAATTTAGAGACATAATCTAAGGGGATATGACATCGAAGAATATAATCTACATCCAGCATGCGAGCTTAATTTTTGAGTTTGTGAACTTAGTAACAAGAACTAAATATTGATGTGGCTGCTGATCTTGTGTCAGTGAATAGGATTGCGGTTGAGACATCCGATAGTAAGGTTCTTTAAGATCAAGCTTGCAAGAGGATGTTTGCATAATTCCTCCTTGTTCAGCACCAGCGCCCCACATTTTAACTAATCAAAGACATTTGATAACACATCAGATTAGATCAAGTATACTGATCACACAACTACAGAAAATAACAAGCTGGCATAGTTAGATTGATTGCGTAACTCTAAGCACTGTGAGAAATCATATGAAGATGACCAACTATTTCTTGTCCTGGCATGACATATAGTGGTTGAAAAAGAACGCAGTGTAGTTGGTACCAGTGGGTTGTAGGTGCACCAGGAGCAGTGGTCAGCCACCTCTGAACCATGATGTGGATCGAACATTTTAACTTCCGTAAGGAATTACAACTTTACGAAGTCCAGTGACATGAAAAAGAATAGTAATCATGGAGAGAACCTTCCATCAAACAATACATCAAACCAGAAGGCCAATCCGTGAATCCCGGTACCAGCGGATGAAGTATACTTTAATGGTACATTAATTTCATACAAATCTTCCTCCTGTAAGATGGAAACAAGTAATATAATTCATCATCTTTAACAAAGACGTTAATAATGCATTATTAACAATAAAACTAAATATGATTTACTTGTATTTTCAACAATAAAATAACACCACTTAAGGAGGAAACTAAAGAATAAGCACCCTCCCAATTTCCAATACTTAATCTGAATCTAAAACAATAAAACCAACCAAGATTTAATCAATTTATAAAATATAAATTACCCAGTTGCTAAAAATTCTATCTTTACATCTCAAAAGTTCTAAAAAACAATTCTTTGCCAAAACCAAGAAACCCCATATGAGTAAACATAAAACCATACTCAAAAAACAATATTTAACAAGAGTGTGAACATTTTGAGGCGTAAAATACAATTTATCTTCAGATATATATATATATATATATATATTACAAAATATAACTAATAGTACAATAGAAGAGCAGGGAGTTCAACTAAAAATCAACACTAAAAAAACACCAGAAGGATATCGGAAACACTAGTATAAATTATGACAGTGGTTTAAGTGAGCCTTAAGCTATCACATGGAACATCTTATAAAGTTTGCATTAAAGAGAAATATCAATGAATTTAAATTATATGGTTAATCATAAAAGATTGTCCCTGATTACCTGATTCAATATCCCCGCCAGTTTATTTTTCTACTTTTTGAACATAGCTAACGGCATTCCTACATTTGCTCAATATAACATCTTCATCCAGTTGACTGCCATACACAATTTAATAACCAGAAACTATTTTGTCCAATACATTTCAAGTTTAACTATAAATATAAATACACCTAAAGAGAGAACATCTTCTGATATGTCAAGTGGAAAGATAGAAGGAGCTACTCACATGGCAAGTTTAATTGGTATAAATACAAGCATCACAATAAGACTTCCATAAATAACAACAGAAAAAAAACTCTGCGTGCATGCTTGTGAACAGGATCATCAATCAGATCACGAAAAGGATTGTAATTAGGATCAGCAGGATCACGTAGGAAGTAAAGAACCCCATTACGCAAAACCTATACATAGCACAGAGTATTCGAATAGCCTGTGACAACTGACAAGATAAAAAACCACGCAGTAATGATCACTAAAGAGAAATGTATACCCCTGAGGCCCTAGAGGAGGTGTGACTCTTATCATCTTGAGGCCCGAACTTAGCTAGTCCGAAATCTTAGATTTTTGGTGTATAGTCCTGAACATTTTGGTAATTAGTAAAAATAAAAATTTGCGCATTAACTAAAGAACAGGTGCATCAAACCCAAGAAAGTTTATTGGAGAATTAAGGTTATAAATTAATGACATTGTCGAGAAAATGTTAGAAGACTTCATATCACGGTGAATGACTGGTGAGCTTGTTTCGTGCAGATACTCTAAACCTTTGGCAGAGCCAACTGTTATTTTGAGTCTTGTTCTCCAGTTCAGGTCATTGTTTCTTCCCGGCTTGTGCCAAATAACATTTATTTACTGATTCCAGTTTTTGTGCCTAAGTTATTGTATTTCACCTTAAGACTTACCTTCGAGTAGAAATGCCTCTAAGCTTCCTTTTGGCATGAATTCCAAAACTAATATGTTATGGTCATCCTCTGAACAGTTATAACAGTATCCTATGATTTTAAGTTTAACCACATTTGGATGGTTCAGCCTTTTCAGAAAACTTAGTTCAGTCTGCAACAAGAAGTATCGGTACAAACACTGGTTTAATAGCTCAAAAAAAAGCATGGACATTATAAAGTTATCATACAGAAAGTACAAACAATGGTTTTTGTTTTATATATTATTCAGAATACATTAATGTCCAACAGGTACTATCACCCTCTCCAACCTCTCAACTCTTGTGGGAGGCCTTTAATTTGTAACTGTGATTTGTAAAGACTAAAGAGTAATAAAGGGCAGGTGGGAAAATGAGAATGAGAATCAGATGCAATCCAATGTTCCATGTGAGGAATGTATTACCAAACATCCAGTATTCATCCCAATCCAGATAAACTGCTAAACCAAACACTATACAGTACTGATTCCCAACTTTTTGTAAAGCGATCATTAACCTTGAATCAAACGTCCGCCTTCTTTTTTTTGCTTGAAAACAGAGTAAAGGCACGAATACATATTTGATATACAACACTCTGCTTTTAATCTTGGACAGACTGTAATCTTGCTGTCAAAAAGTTCTGAAGTGCATATACGCGCACAAAGGAGACTCTTGATTACAAAATGTACTAGTACTTAAAAAATGCTTTTTCAGGAACCACCTGCCAAAGAACATTATTATAGTGATTATAAGTCTATTTATATTTTAATGTTTGTACTAGGTAGACAGCACTTTGTGAGTCTATTGCATTTTTCTACATATTTAGGATTTTGTATGGAAAATCTATAAACAATCAATGTTTAACAACTCCATATATTTAGTAATACAATACTCCTACACAATTTTAAATTACCTGATTCGAGAGTAAATTTATATCTCAATTAAACAAAAACAACAGTGCAACTAGACTTCTTTCTACGACCGTAATTTCCACTGTCGCTCTGCAATTGCTTCACGCACTCGGTTGGCTGCTTCTGTAGTATCAATGAGTGGCGGATAGCTCCAAGTTTTTGAAATCTAAATTAAGGATAAGGAACATAATTTACAAATGGAACAAATTACAATAAGCATCTACAGTTTTTCAAAACAAATCAGATTGATCTTACCAGTTACCCCTTTTTCATTTTTACCAAGTTGTTGCAGCACATCAACTTCAATCATTGTTGCTTTCAGATATTTTTCAACACCTCGGACAACTTTAAAACTTGACCAAAGGTACCTTCACCCATCTTGCTGTGAATCTCACTGTAAAAGTCCAATTTAAAAAGGAATACAAGAACACATTCAGAAACAAATATTGATGAATCGAAACAAGAAACATAATATCTATATGGTGGAGAAGGTAGTTACAACGAGATGTTAGATTATAATCTCCAACAGCAAACACATAATGCCCATCTTTGTCATCTTCTCGCCATGAGGGAGAGTCATTCCGAGCCAGTTCCTTCAAAGACAATGAATTTGTATTCTCTGTAGGTATTCCTGAGGAAAAGCTTGTGAAATTTGCAACTTCTTGCGCACAAAATAATTCAAGCAGAGCCTGCACCAAGGAATAAACGATTAGACATACATATATTGCTCAATACAAAATCAGATCTTCATCCCTCCTTAATACCTACAAATATTTAACATAAACTATGACACCAATCATCTATAATAACAACAATTCATACAGAAAACTTTCAAAATAATAATTTAATTCCTGAAACAAGGTACAAATTTTTTACGCCCCCTTCCACAAAATAACAAGTTTCAACAATTCGTAAAGAAAACTATCAAAATAATAATTCAGTTCCGAAAAACAAGATACAAATCATTACACCCTTCTTCCAAAAAGTAACAAGTCTATATACCAACATAATTGATAAACCAAGATAGTAAATCAAAAAACATCTAAGTTTTGTCAAAGGCAGCAGAAGCAAAAGAAACCCCCAAAACAAAGTAGTATATATGAACAACCCCCACAAAACACTTACTTACTGCAAACACATAATTAACAACACATTATGATAAAAACCCTCAATAAGAAACCACCCAAAAGAAACAAACCAGAACAAAATAAACCCCCAAAAACAAAACATCAAACCCCCCAAAAAACGTTTCTTATATACATGCACAGAGAATATAAACAGGATATAAACCATAAAAAAGTGGGAGATAAACCATAAGAAGAATATACCTCCAGATGCTCTTTAGTGTTACAAAACTCGAGATGCTCGAAAACCTCAATGTTTAATTTGCTCCAACTTCCAGATGCTCTATAACGACCCGTGTATTTTGAATTATTTAAATATGTGATTATTATGGAAATTATTAAATAAAATATATATTGGTTTTGACCGCTACGTGTTGTTTGATTATTATCTAAGTGTGATTTATGATGTATCGGGTTGTTCGTGTGATTAATTAAGGAATTGTATTGAATTGTTTCACTTTTAAAGTGGATTTAATGCAAATTTATTTGTATGAATATTTGAAGTGTCTCTAAAATTGTTTTTATGATTTTATAATGATTATAATTATTTTTAGGAGCTCATAAAATTGAGAAATCAATATTTTATTGATTATTTATTTTTTAATGATTTTCTGATTTCTTTTACTCGTAAAATCCGTAATTAATTCCAGAGTTTCTCAAAAATCACAAAATTCATATTCTCCTAAGTTTATAATATTCTGAGAATTTTAAAATTATTTGAAAATTTTTGGGATTAATTTCACCCGCGTGTTGTTTCGTTTAATTGTTAAAAAGCGGATATAAAGTGCACTTCTAAAATTGTTCTAAAATTTTGAAAATTATGTTTTTATAAACTTCGGGATATTTCTAACATTTTAAGACTGTTTCCGTGATTTTCTGAAATTATTTTAAGTGCAGTTTGGATCATTAATTATTAAATGCGGATATGAGTTATGTTCCAAATATACTTTGAAAATTACGAAAAATTTATTTTAATAATTATGAATTATTTGTGATATTTTAAAAACTATTTTGGTAATTTTAGGGTAAAATTTTACCAATAAAGTTGTTCGTTATTTTGTAAAACGCGAACAAAATCGGTGACTACAATACGAACCAGGACACGTGTTAAATTCTTGTGGGATTGCAGCAATGTGGCAGTAACAAAATAATTCGAATAAGAAATATAATCAAGCAGATAAATAAAAGCAAACACAACCATCCCCTGTATCAATTTCAGTCTCATCTCTCTCTCTCTCTCTCTCTCTTTGTCTCGCTTCTCTCCTATCTCTGTGCTCTCACCTTTCCTCATTCGTGTACTCTCGATCCCCTCTCTTCGTTTCTCTATTTACGGCGTTTCGCCGCTCCTGCCGCCGGTACTCCGGTTTCCGGCCACTGCCATGTTTTTCTGGTGAGCCGCCTTGTATTTTCCGGCCTGTTCCTGCTTACAGTTTGATGTGTGTGCGTTTAGGTGTAAACTGTGTTGTGCGGGTGTGTATTTGTGCTGTTACCACCCTGTTCCATCTCTTCCTCGCCACCAGCATAACTTTTCCGGCGAGACTGTGCTTGTATCTGTGCTTTAGTGGTGATGTTGTGATTGCTGATGAAATTGAATCGTGGACTGTTCCTTTGATTCAAGTGGATATTCTGAAATTAGTTCGGATTGTTTATTGAATTTGTATAATTTGAATAATTTCTTTGAATAATTCGAACTAGTGATTATTGAACCATTCGGGGGTTTTTTTAGGGCGAAACTCTGACAGGACGCCTGTACGGGAACCGTTGGAGTTATGCCGCCGTCAGCGATGAACTCGTTGAGCTGACGGATAAATGGCAATGATGATTCTTGAGCCTAATAATAATTTGTAAATTTTATTTTTAGAATATTTGAAATAAAAGTAAAAGTTAAATATTCGGTTTTGAAATTGTTGGATGCATGATTAGTTTGGACTAGAATTGATTGATTGTTGGGTTGTGGTTGATTGAGACGTCGATATTGTGTTCGATGGGTAGTCCGATAAATAAAGGAGACGCTGCCCGATTTCCGGGAAACTGAACTACGTAAATACAGGAACGTATCCGATGATTATCGGGACATCGAGTGACTATATATGGTATATCTGTGTGTTTTATACGAAACTTGATTGTACGATGTGATAAAATACTTTACCAAATCGATAACCCTGATATCATAAAATAAGGTATATATTTTCCAAAAACGAACACTGAACCGATCTTCGAGATTTTTAAACCCTATTTGTTGTATGTGTGTTATTATAATATTCATAATTACGAGTCGGGTTTGAATATCGTTGGGTAAGAACTAGTATCGAGGATATGTCAAGCATACCTAGACGTCTAACGTAGGGTATTTCGACCCTGTAGGTTATAATCGGGAACCTGTAAGTGGACGATGGACTAGAGATGACCTGGTAGTCAGTCGGCGAGCTCAATAGAGTTTCAACAGAAAAACTTGAGTATCAAAGTCGAATCTAATGGGATCTAGTGATTGGACGTAAAAGCCTAAGCGGCAGAAGTGGCCCAGACTTGATCAGTAATAGTTATAAAGCCTTGTAAGGCAAGTATTTCTAAACTTTTCTTCAAGACATATTACCAATGTTTTCGAACTGTTTCATAACATGTTGCTATTATTAAACATAACTCCTGTTTTATAATGCAAGTGTTTTAAACTACTTACCCTTGAACCCTGATTCTTTCTTGATCTTGAGTCGTAAGCCTTATTCTTTGTAAACCATCCTTGGTTGATTCTCAGATATCAAATCACACCAATATGATACTACTCCCCAAAGTTACAACTACCAAACACCAAACACTAAAACAAAATTGTTTAAAAACACAGAAACTTTTATACTGCAACCATTCTTTATAACATCAAAGAACTATACCTTGAAAAATCACTTCTGACCTAATACCGGAGACTGATACAAATTGAAAACCATTTCTTATACATACCCTGAAATCCACTTGAGATATCCATAAGCTTCTTTATGCTTTTATTCAAGTGCTTAACTATCGTTGATTATGCACTTGTTTTATTGAATTATATCGTTTATTATATTGAACTACTTTAGGATTGGATAGTTTTTATATATGTGGACCAGATTCGTGGTCAGACCATATAATGGTCAAATTAGGCCAATGTGTGCCTTGGATCCAGTAATTAGAGCAGTGTTGTGTGCTTTCTCGGGGTTAGTGCGTGACTGATCAGCAGCCTAACCTTGGTTTTAAAACTTAAAATGAATATCCAATTCTAATGATGAGTTAAAAATAAACTTGATTCCTGTGAATCATCTCATTTGATCATTGTTTAACTTCAGTTATCGTTATCGTGACTTGCTGAGCTAGTTAGCTCACCTTTGCGATTCTTTTATATATTTTACAGTTGAAAAGAATATGGATGATAGTGAAGTTCCTCAGTCCAAGGTGCGGGCTAAGGTTCCAATCGAGTTGGATCGAGCTAGCAGAAGTTTCATGCGGTAAAGAGATAGTTAGATTGTAAGAATGATTTTATTATCAATTGTAAGTTAAATTAGTTGGGGTTTGGTATAATATAATAAATTAAGGTTGTGGCTTGTTTTCGTACTTTAACCTGTTGCGATCCGTGGTTTTGTGAAGCAGGGTCATTTTAAATAATATTTCTTATACAGGTTCATATATTGTGTTTGTGTTATGGACCCCAAACTTCTGACCCGGGTTTGGAGGATGCCACAGGTTTGTATCAGAGCTACAGGTTATAAGTCACTGAAACAAGCCTAGATTGTTGGGTTTGGGTAGAGGGTTAGGATTAGGAATAGGGAATATAAAGATAGGATGTTGTGAGGTTGAGTGCGACTGTATAGTAGGTCTCCGGTACGGTTTATGTTGCGATTCGGGATTCCTAGCTTGTGATGTGATTTCCAGACAACGGCAATGGCAGATCCTGATTTCCCGGTATCCTCTGATCATTTGGAGCCTTCCATTCGAGGATCGTCATCTTCTATCAGATTTGATTTACACCTTGTTCTTCCATCAGTATTAATGGTACTACCTTCCGTTATGACAGTTGCACCTCTTCAAGCTATTCTACGCTATTCTACTATCTTTTGATACGAGACTACCTATTCAAGAACCTCCATCTATTTAATTTTGTTTTACTGGACATTTGGCTGTGAGTGTATCTCTTTAGTTTACCCTACACCCTATTTTATACCCTCAATTTAAAACTTGTCCTTTGAAGCAATTGTACTTATGAGGATGGATGCGGGAGTCGCAGTAAATGGTGAGTATCGAGATACAAATAAAGGTGAGAAGAAGTTTAGAAAGAAGATTCAAGTGTTTCGGAGCATAGTTGTTACCAGATTTAAAGAAGCCCTTAGTGATTAGGCCACCCATGACTAGCTTGTGAAATGGATTAGATAAGTATTGAAAAGAGAGTTAAAGAAGATTATGGTTCTGGAGCTTTCTTGAAGATAATTAGTGGTGTTATGACAATGTGATATATTTATAGTAACAAGGTGATGTGACATCAACCGATTTATTGACTATTGGATAGCCTGTTCTACTTAGCTACTGCAACGATAATGTCAGGAATATTACCAGTATAGAAGCTTTGATGTGGAACTACAAATGCGATAACATTCGATGACAATTGAAGGGATCGTCGATTAAGGAAAACAAATGGACCCCATAAAGGAAAGAAGGTAGATTAAAGTGAACGGACTTGTATGTGATCGTTTCTTTAATTTGGTACCTTGTTATAGGTCGGAAGGGCAACAACCAACTCATATAGTAAGGACAACCAGATTTGTGATTTTAAAAAAAAAAAAAAAATTCTAAACAAGTTTTCGAAAAAGATTTATCTTACAAAATTCCTAAAAGCCTTTTTGAATAAATGAGTTTTAAATATTGGTTTTCAAGTTATTACTTGAGTTTCTTGTTTGCTAAAAGACCCGAATCACTTGGAAGGATGCTTGTTTCAGATTTAGTATTGTTAATTCAGAGAACAAAGTAACCCGTGATTATGAAGAAGTTGATTATTCCTAACGGTAAGGTGCAAATATTATTTGACAAGATTAATACCAGAATCTGCGTACAGAGTAATTATTCATCCAGTTGCAGAGACCATTAAAGTTTAAAGAATTTATTTGATTTAAAAAAAAAGGGGGGGCTTGGGCGTTATCGCAGAAGATTGGGAAGATTTCTAGATTTTTCTAAAAGAAGAATATTATTAACAAAAGGATCGTTATGTTGAATGATTCATGGTTATTCTAAATTAAAAAGAGGAAACTCGAACTTATCTGATGGGAACGCCATTATGATTGAATTATTAAAGTATTATACGTGTAGGTGCGATGTCAGGGATGCAAGACTTAACAAGTAAGAATCTACCATAATGCTTAATTTACGAAGACATTTCAGCGTACTTTCTAAAATTATTATATGGAACAATGGGAATAGGATCGAACAAGCTCGAAAGATGAATACAAATGAAATGTGGATGGTGACCAATGGTATCGTTCTTGCCTTCAATATTATAGCGTATATTCCTTTTGATTCTTAAATAAGTATAAACTTATTTCCTTAAACAAACTCTTTGCTATGATATGGAAAAGGAGGATATTGCATTCCTCTCAAATTTAATTGTTTCCTCAAGTTTTGCTTTCTGATTGGGACAAACAGTGTTATGGTGAGACACTTTATCGGAATGACGAAGAGTCGGGTGGGACGCCACCTAATCATGTGCTGTATGCTACATGGTATAAAAGACTGGCCATCTTAAGTACCAATGTGGTTGTCTCATTCATATTCAAATCCTTGTTTCTTCTCTCTCTTCAATTCTAAATTTTGTTGAATTGTGAATAATTCCAGTTGCTTCGTTGTACTGTCGTTCTTTGTAAGAGTTTTTCAAACAGAAATCAACGAATTATGGACCAAGCGGGCAAAGTTCCATCTACTTCTCACACACGGGAAGCAAACACGGGCATATGGCGAGAATTGCAAATCACTAACCCAGTCAGGGATGCACTAAGGACCAAAGGAATCTACTCTAATAAGGAATACGTCTTTGAGAACGAGAATATGCGGTTTTCCTGTGAAATATGTTGTTCAAATTACGGGCATGATAACATGGATGATTATGGTAAATACCTCATGCGTTAAAAAAATGCGAGAGAAACTTAATTGTTTATATCCTAAGGTTTTGTCGATAAGATGAATTACCCTGTTGAATTGAACAGATTATGGTTAAAAAGATTAGTAAGTCAAGAATGTGTAGTTGTTAAGTAAGTAAGTACTAATGGTGGAGTTGAAATTTCTGGCAATAAGTTGTGAAGAATTGATACCATGGAAGATAAGAGGATTTGACATTATTCTAGGGAATGGATTAACTTTTAAAGCGTGATGTCCAGACAGACCGTCGTGATGAAAAGATAAATCTGAGGACGCCAAATGAGAAGGTGATGAGGTTCAGAAGATGAAAGAAGGTAAAGAATTTGTTAATGATGATTATGGTGATCAAGATATGAGCATTATGGTAATTATGAGATAAATAAAAGTTAGAAGCAAACAAAACTTGAAGATTTTATAGAAATTAAGGAGTTTCAAGATATGTTTCCTGATGAGTTATCGATATTCCTCCAGATAGAGAAATGAAGTTCGTGATTGACTTAGCACCTGAGACGAAGCCAGTGACCAAGGTCTTACATAAAATGGCACCAGTTAGAATAAGGGAGTTAGCAAAGTAGATGCAAGAGATGCTAGAAGAAGAAGTGATTAAACCCAGTGGATTTCATGAGGTGCACCGGTACTAATTGTTAATAAGAAAATGAAAGTATGAGATTATGCGTCGACTAAGGAAAGCTTAATAAATTTACTATCAAGAGTAAGTATCTGTTACCTCGAACTACTGATTTGTTGATCAAACAGAAGAAGCAAAGTATTTTCTAAAATTGATTTAAGATTTGGGCGTTACCAATTGGAGATTGAACCTATGGACATAATCTTTAAGGAATATCTAGATGAGTTGTAATTATGTTATTTAAAGTCAACGGAGGACCACGCAAAGCATTTTAATGACAACTGAGGAGTCGGAGATGAAAGAAGTTGTATATAAAGTTTGCAAGGTGAAAGTTTTGATGATAGAAAGCATAAGTAATCAGTGAGGAGGAGACCAAAGTAGATCCAGTAGAAATTAAAGTTACTATGAATAAAGAAATGCTAAAAGCACCAACAAAAGTAAGAAGTTTTACCATGGACCGGTTATATTGCAAATTTGCGTAAGATTTCTTGAAAGCTGCAATACCTTTGATGAAGCTAATCAAGAAAAGCAAGAAGTTTTGTGAAGTGGAGAAGGGTGAAGGAAAGTTTTGCGAAGTTAAATGAAAGAATGGTTATAACACCTGTTTTATCAATTTAAAAGTATCAAGGAGGTTTGATAGTTTATAGTGATACTTCTAATTAGGAAATAGGATGTGTGTTGATGCAGCACAATAAAGCTATTGTATATGCATTCGGACAACCGAAACCTTATGAGCAGAAGTACCCTACTCATAATGTGGGATTAACAGTAATAATATTTGCTTCGAAAGATAGGGAAACATGAGATGTATGGAGAAAGGTGTAAGATCTATACGAACCATAAAAGGTTGAAGTATGTATTCACGAGGAAAAACAAAGATAAAGGAAAGCGATAAGCAAAAAGGAGAAAGCGAACATAGAAACTGTATCAGAAGAATTTTCTATAAAATTTTAGAAGCTGGAATTGGGAGTCAGAGTTATAATCCAAAAATGAGCAAGGATGGATAGTATGACCTTTCAGTCGAAGTTGTTAAGGGAGAGATAAGGAAATGTCAAGAGAAGTTAATGGATCGCGATGTTAGCGATTAGAAAAAGGAAATTTATGTGCCCAGGAGAACGATTACGATATTCCTAGGTTTTCTTCCAGCACCTGGATGCTATAAGTAAAAGGATTAAAAAATGAGATTCCACAGGGAATTCACAATATAAAGTATTTAATTTATCGAAGAAATGCCAAGATATACAGACATTTCAAGAAAAATAGTGATAACCAGGTATAAGAAGGAAATTTCAAGATAGATCAGGAAGTGTTGAACATGTCAAAGGATTAAGACGCAGTATTGGAAGGCCTAGTAAATAAGGCAGACCCAGGAAGTGGTTTTACAAGAAGCGAATCGTGAATTGTACCAGTGATGTTAAGGGAGAAAAAGGAATGAAAGTATAAGAGTATGTACTGATTATCAGGAGGTTAACAAAACAACGAATAAGGAGAAGTGATACCCTGTAAATAATTGATTACTTACGAGACCTAATTCAAAAAGTAGGTTATATCTCGGGGATTAACTTAAGATCCGACCTGAGAACATATCAGAGATTATGATTAAAGTAAGTTAAGAGCATTGCAAGCTCTGGTGATATTATGTGAAATAACAAGTATATCAGGTGATTATAAGGAATTAAGGATCATGGTGTATAAGGAGTACTGAGATAAGCAAATTGTATTTATTGATAACATCCTCAGCTACTCAAAGAATAAGAAAGCCTGCGTGGAATGCCCAAGAATTTTTTTTTTCTCCAAGGATCAGAAGGAAAGCAACTATGCGTTAAGTCTTCAAGAATGAAATTTTGACTAAGGTTAACAAAAGATTCTGAATTAATCCATTAACAACTACCTAAGCAAAGTCGTATGATAACAGATGCCTTATGCGGAAAGAAAGGATTGGATGTAATTAAGACCATCGAGGAGTTAATAAACGAATAGGAGATGTTTAAATATTTGAAAGCTACAGTTGAAAATAAGCACCGCCTATTATCCTTAAACGGAGAATTAAAGTGAGGAAGTGATTCAGGAAAAACTAGATATGTGGAGAAGTTGAGTTTTAAGGAAAACTGGGATAATCAGTTGTCATCAATGTCAGCTTTGGAATGCTAGTTTACCAAGCTTCACGTGAACGCAAGTGTAGGTGCCCATTTTTATTGACATAGAATGAGAGAAGAAAGTTGTCAAATTCTAAGATAATTCAGCACACCAAAAACATAGTAATATCGATTAAAGCAGCTCGGAGTAGACAAAGAAAGAAGACGAAAGTGTATCGAGAGAGAATATGAGTATAGAAATAGGACCAGTAGTATTAATACGAGTTTTACCTTGAAAGAGGTTGGATAGGTCTGAATAGAAGGGACATGCTGAGTCCTAAATTTAGTAAACCATTCGGGGTATTGATAAACATAGATAAAGTTGTTTATGAGTTGATGTTACTGTCGCAACAGTGTGTACATATAGTGCGTTTGGCCTGTTAAAGTTAAAAATAATAAGTATTTGATTTAAATTAAGTAATTGATCAGGAGCCAATGGGGCTCTTGTCCAAGTTTGTTTTGCATAGGGTGATCAATCCAAACTCTTGATCGTTAGAGGCGAGTCTTGGGAAATGAGTATATCTCTATAGTAAGTACGTTCGAAATCTTCAAGTAGAAGATTCTACTTGGAACTAGAGTCAGATATGCTTGACAAATATCCTCACAGGTGTAATTAGACCAGATTCTGAGGACAGAATCTTTTTAAGAAGGGAAGGATATAACGACCCGTGTATTTTGAATTATTTAAATATGTGATTATTATGGAAATTATTAAATAAAATATATATATTGGTTTTGACCGCTACGTGTTGTTTGATTATTATCTAAGTGTGATTTATGATGTATCGGGTTGTTCGTGTGATTAATTAAGGAATTGTATTGAATTGTTTCACTTTTAAAGTGGATTTAATACAAATTTATTTGTATGAATATTTGAAATGTCTCTAAAATTGTTTTTATGATTTTATAATGATTATAATTATTTTTAGGAGTTTATAAAATTGAGAAATTAATATTTATTGATTATTTATTTTTAAATGATTTTCTGATTTCTTTTACTCGTAAAATCCGTAATTAATTCCAGAGTTTCTCAAAAATCACAAAATTCATATTCTCCTAAGTTTATAATATTCTGAGAATTTTAAAATTATTTGAAAATTTTCGGGATTAATTTCACCCGCGTGTTGTTTCGTTTAATTGTTAAAAAGCGGATATAAAGTGCACTTCTAAAATTGTTCTAAAATTTTGAAAATTATGTTTTTATAAACTTCGGGATATTTCTAACATTTTAAGACTGTTTCCGTGATTTTCTGAAATTATTTTAAGTGCAGCTTGGATCATTAATTATTAAATGCGGATATGAGTTATGTTCCAAATATACTTTGAAAATTACGAAAAATTTATTTTATTAATTATGAATTATTTGTGATATTTTAAAAACTATTTTGGTAATTTTAGGGTAAAATTTTACCAATAAAGTTGTTCGTTATTTTGTAAAATGCGAACAAAATCGGTGACTACAATACAAACCAGGACACGTGTTAAATTCTTGTGGGATTGCAGCAACGTGGCAGTAACTAAATTTTTCGAATAAGAAATATAATCAAGAAGATTAATAAAAGCAAACACAACCATCCCCTGTATCAATTTCAGTCTC
Source organism: Apium graveolens (assembly GCF_009905375.1). Lineage (NCBI taxonomy): Eukaryota > Viridiplantae > Streptophyta > Magnoliopsida > Apiales > Apiaceae > Apium > Apium graveolens. Next base: position 237,255,676 of record NC_133651.1, on the reverse strand, counting down.
ATCTCTCTCTCTCTCTCTTTGTCTCGAATCTCTCCTCTCTCTGTGCTCTCACCTTTCCTCATTCGTGTACTCTCGATCCCCTCTCTTCGTTTCTCTATTTACGGCGTTTCGCCGCTCCTGCCGCCGGTACTCCGGTTTCCGGCCACTACCATGTTTTTCTGGTGAGCCGCCTTGTATTTTTCGGCCTGTTCCTGCTTACAGTTTGATGTGTGTGCGTTTAGGTGTAAACTGTGTTGTGCGGGTGTGTATTTGTGCTGTTACCGCCCTGTTCCATCTCTTCCTCGCCACCAGCATAACTTTTCCAGCGAGGCTGTGCTTGTATCTGTGCTTTAGTGGTGATGTTGTGATTGCTGATGAAATTGAATCGTGGATTGTTCCTTTGATTCAAGTGGATATTCTGAAATTAGTTCGGATTGTTTATTGAATTTGTATAATTTGAATAATTTCTTTGAATAATTCGAACTAGTGATTATTGAACCATTCGGGGGGTTTTTTTTTTTAGGGCGAAACTCTGACAGGACGCCTGTACGGGAACCGTTGGAGTTATGCCGCCGTCAGCGATGAACTCGTTGAGCTGACGGATAAATGGCAATGATGATTCTTGAGCCTAATAATAATTTGTAAATATTATTTTTAGAATATTTGAAATAAAAGTAAAAGTTAAATATTCAGTTTTGAAATTGTTGGATGCATGATTAGTTTGGACTAGAATTGATTGATTGTTGGGTTGTGGTTGATTGAGACGTCGATATTGTGTTCGACGAGTAGTCCGATAAATAAAGGAGACGCTGCCCGATTTCCGGGAAACTGAACTACGTAAATACAGGAACGTATCCGATTATTATCGGGACGTCGAGTGACTATATATGGTATATATGTGTGTTTTATACGAAACTTGATTGTACGATGTGATAAAATACTTTACCAAATCGATAACCCTGATATCATAAAATAAAGTATATATGTATTTTCCAAAAACGAACACCGAACCGATCTTCGAGATTTTTAAACCCTATTTGCTGTGTGTGTGTTATTATAATATTCATAATTACGAGTCGGGTTTGAATATCGTTGGGTAAGAACTAGTATCGAGGATATGTCAAGCATACCTAAACGTCTAACGTAGGGTATTTCGACCCTGTAGGTTATAATCGGGAACCTGTAAGTGGATGGTGGACTAGAGATGACCTGGTAGTTAGTCGGCGAGCTCAATAGTGTTTCAACAGAAAAACTTGAGTATCAAAGTCGAATCTAATGGGATGTAGTGATTGGACGTAAAAGCCTAAGCGGCAGAAGTGGCCCAGAATTGATCAGTAATAGTTATAAAGCCTTGTAAGGCAAGTATTTCTAAACTTTTCTTCAAGACATATTACCAATGTTTTCGAACTGTTTCATAACATGTTGCTATTATTAAACATAACTCCTGTTTTATAATGCAAGTGTTTTAAACTACTTACCCTTGAACCCTGATTCTTTCTTGATCTTGAGCCGTAAGCCTTATTCTTTGTAAACCATCCTTGGTTGATTCTCAGATATCAAATCACACCAATATGATACTACTCCCCAAAGGTACAACTACCAAACACCAAACACTAAAACAAAATTGTTTGAAAACACAGAAACTTTTATACTGCAACCATTATTTATAACATCAAAGAACTATACCTTGAAAAATCACTTCTGACCTAATACCGGACACTGATACAAATTGAAAACCATTTCTTATACATACCCTGAAATCCACTTGAGATATCCATAAGCTTCTTTATGCTTTTATTCAAGTGCTTAACTATCGTTGATTATGAACTTGTTTTATTGAATTATATCGTTTATTATATTGAACTGCTTTAGGATTGGATAGTTTTTATATATGTGGACCAGATTCGTGGTCAGACCATATAATGGTCAAATTAGGCCAATGTGTGCCTTGGATCCAGTAATTAGAGCAGTGTTGTGTGCTTGCTCGGGGTTAGTGCGTGACTGATCAGCAGCCTAACCTTGGTTTTAAAACTTAAAATGAATATCCAATTCTAATGATGAGTTAAAAATAAACTTGATTCCTGTGAATCATCTCATTTGATCATTGTTTAACTTCAGTTATCGTTATCGTGACTTGCTGAGCTAGTTAGCTCACCTTTGCGATTCTTTTATATATTTTACAGTTGAAAAGAATATGGATGATAGTGAAGTTCCTCAGTCCAAGGTGCGGGCTAAGGTTCCAATCGAGTTGGATCGAGCTAGCAGAAGTTTCATGCGGTAAAGAGATAGTTAGATTGTAAGAATGATTTTATTATCAATTGTAAGTTAAATTAGTTGGGGTTTGGTACAATGTAATAAATTAAGGTTGTGGCTTGTTTTCATACTTTAACCTGTTGCGATCCGTGGTTTTGTGAAGCAGGGTCATTTTAAATAATATTTCTTATACAGGTTGATATATTGTGTTTGTGTTGTGGACTCCAAACTTCTGACCCGGGTTTGGAGGATGCCACATGCTCGAAAGCCGCTACCTCTACTTAATTTGAAGCTTAATTTGCTCTAATTCGGAGCTCTAACGCTTGAATTTGAATTTGGGCTGAAATTAGGGTTTAGGTGAAAGGAGAGAAAGAGACGGGGAGAAGATGGGATATGAGATGAGAGGTGAGAAGACGGTAAGAAAGAAAGAGGGTAGAGATGAGAGAGATATGAGAGGTGAGAGACACGAGAGAGACGAGAGAGATGAAGGTAGTGGGAAAGATGAGGGTCGCGGGAGAGATATTTTGGAAAAAGGGGGAATAAAGATAAAGTGAATAATTTGTTAAAATTAAAGGGGGAAAGTGTACTGAAACCGGGGGAAAAAAGACAAGTACATTTTTATTTTTTAAAAAATTGCCAGAGATAACCGTTAACAAAATCAACCGATGTCAAAGTTAAAAGCATATATTTGGCCTTTTTAATTTCTGAACATAGACAACGCTTAATATGTGAAACCGATGTCAGTATTCGTATTTAACATCGTTTGTTTCTAAACTGATGTTAAACATGATTTTAATATCGGGTGCATTACATGCCGATGTCTAAGCACCGATGTCGTATCTACTATTTCTAGTAGTGGCAAGAAGTTCAGAAAGAAAAGCAAATGTTAATAGAACCAAGTTGTGTACTTTTTGATATGGTAGACTTTTATAATAGTTAGGGATATTTTATTGTAAATGATTATGACCAACAGTACTTTAAAGTCGTGGTTCGGCTACGGCACGACCCTTATATACATACAAAGAAGAATTGGTTGTGATATATTTTATGCTGCAAAACTAAAAATGAAGTAAAAAAGGGCGGAATATATTAAAAAGACTACGTCATAAATGACCAAATACTATAATTTGCTGGTAACACTCATTTTCTGTTACAATAGACCCATATTTTTACGAAACTACAACAATACAAAATTAGTGTTACATTATCTTAAAAACTTTTGTTGTACCTTAGCTTAATTTTTATGTTCCACTTTCCAACACTAAATTGTATGTTGCACCTTGGATAGCACTAAGAAAAGCAACTGCTAGATTTGCTAAATTATTGAATCATAAATTGCTGACCTGACATGGGGACACACGAAGCGGGCCCATATTTTTATCATCTGGCCTGCCACATCCCGATGTGGATATACAATATGATTTTCGGTGGCCATGGCCGCTATAAGACTCTGACATGAAAAGTTTCTACATATATATATATAGGGGTTACTCCACTAGAAACCAATTTAAAATAAAAACTAGAAACCAAACCTAACCCATTAAAATCAAAACAGCCCCCGACCAAGCGTGATAAATATACACGCTCATACAAACATTTTCACTCATGTTACCAACAAACACATACAGTATATTTTTTACATTTGATAACCACCATCTCCTCTGACTACCACCAATTTTACATTCATAAATTACTCATGTTCTTACCATTGTTAACCTGCGATCAATAACTTATTCTCACAAATATCTATTCATCTACACTCAATCTCTTATTATGTTGATTAATATATCTCTGACGACCTTCATCTTCTTCAGCCATCAGAAAAACTCACCTTCATTACCTTCTTTTTCACCCAGGAGTATTTACTTTTGATTTACAACATACTCACTATCAATACCGGCCTAACTTCAAAAAATTACCACCACCATATCAAATATCAATTTGAATATAGTAAATCAATATAATCAAGTTAGATCTAAACTCTGATCACTAATTTGTATTACATAAATCACTAATTTGAATCATAGAAATCACTAACTTGTTTTACTAAAATCACAAAATTCTTGAACAGATCTACCAACGTTTTTATTCTCAAAATGACTAATTTCTTTGTTTTTTTTATAAATTCAATTATTACTTGAGTTGTATTCCATTTAATGCAAATAAAGGGGCATTTTAATCTACTAGAAGGAAGTGGAAAAGGAAGTACATGGAAGAAAGATATATAATCTATTATAGAAACAGTGATGAGGGAGATGATGAAAGCCTTTGAATAAAAGGTGGAATTGCCAAAATAAAATTAACATTGTAAATATCATTCTTTGTTGGAAGTGATGATACAGATATAGATTGTTGTATGTATATATATTTGGGTATACGTGTATCGTGTGAAAGGGGGTGGTGGGTAGGTGATGAGAGTGAAGTGTGCCCTGGGTGAAAAAAGAATAAGATGGGAGAGATCACAAAAGTGAAGTCTGGGTAAAAATCATGCGCTTCATTTTGTTTATAATTTGAAATTTAAATGTATATGATAAGTTTCTAGTTTTTATTATAATATTGGTTTTTATTTGATCATCTCCCTAGATATATACACAAATGGGCTATTGTTTGGTAATTTAAATCACTTGGCCCCTACTAACTTTTTAAATTTTCTTGACCATTTGGCCCAATAATATCATATCATAACTTAAAAAATATCATAGCAATCCTCCAATTGAATTTAGTTGCTAATTTTTTTTAATTTTTAAATACATTCAAATCAAAGTATGAGTGAAATATAAAGTTTAATACTACTAACATTTATATAAAGTGTCAACGATCATGTGCGTAAAATGTAAGTTATAAAAACTAATAGGGCACAGGGGCCACAGTTGTTGATGTTGCAGTCTTCTAGCACCCACAATATGCTGATGTGGTACTGCTATGCCTTCATGTGTGGGATTTACATGTTGGTGTTTGATTGCTGAGGTGGAAGCATGGCAGCTTTTACAGCCGTGACAGTCATGTGGGACATATGTGGCAGTGCAACGTTATCACATGCGAGGCCCCATATTAATGTGTCAATACTGATATGGCAGTATGTCTGCTTTTGCTGACATGGCAGTCACGTATATCTGATCTATTGATGTGGTGCGATGTAATCACGTGTGGGACCCACTTACTGATGTGTCACTACTAACGTGACAGCATGACAACTTTTGCGGACGTGGTAGTTCGGCAGGAGGTACACGCTAGCCTGTGGTTAACATTTTTCTAATGTGTCCTTGTTAATGTTTTACCGAAGCGTTAAATTTGGCCGTTTAGTAGTGCATTTTCTTGGTTTTGTGTTGAATTTACATTTTTAAGCATTTTTATTATGATCTGAATGCATTTTTATTTTTTTTAAAAACCTTTTTGATAATCCATCCATAGAAATGTTATAATCTAATTATTTTAGTGATCAATTTCTTTTTAAAAGATACTGATTTATTTGGTTTCGTCACAATGGCCAAGAATAAATGGTACAAGAACGCATTAGTATTAAAAATTAAACCTTAAACCTTAAACCCCAAACCCCATCCCCAAACCTGAATATTTATAAAAATGGTTTTCGATGATTCAACCATACAGATGTCGAAATATAAAAAATTTAGTGATACAATATATTTTTTTTTAAAAAATTAATTTTATGTTGTGTGATTTTATAATGGTGAAAGTGCGTATTTGTTCGAACTACTCCAACCTGAGTCGTGATTATTAATTTTGAAAATTATTTTTCAACGATCCAACCATACGAATGTGAACATCTAACAATTTTTTTGATGTAATATTTTTTAATAATTTTTTAGATTTTTTTGTGTGACTTCATTATAGTTAAGATGTACAAAATATCTAAATTACCATTTATAAATATAAAAAATTATAATTAAAAATTGCATATTTTTAAATATCATTAACTTAAATGAATTATTATGCATGTTTTTTTAAAACAAATTACAAGAAATAATTTGCAGGAAATTTTTCCCCAACCATATTATTTAAGCAGTATACTCATTCCCTCTGCAAGAAAATTAATCTAAGTAGACTTTTCGTATATTTCTCTTCCCCACTCTCACACCCATATCCTCTCCACCAGTCTCACACCCATCTCTTCTTCTTCTTCTTCTTCAACGAACCCTAAATAAATTTAATTTTGAATTAGGGAAGTGAAAATTGGGGGTTCTCTCATCTTCTATTAAATTAGGGTAAATTCCTATTCTATCTTCATTTGTCTATGTTAAATCATAGTTTTGTTTACAATTTTGATACCTCTTATTTAGCTGGTGTTTCGACTTTCAATTAGGGTTTTAATTCGAGGCACTAATTAGGGCTTTTAGTTTGAGGTAAAATTTTGGGCTTTGAAATTATGTCTATGTACTCTCTATGTACATACATGTAGGTGTGTCTTTTAAAAATAAACTTTTAGGCTTTCAATTGAGTGTTTGTGAAAACTGCAAAAATTCAAATATCTTGGATGTTGGTGATATTTTGTGTCTTTCTTTTATTTTTGATTTATCTTTTGGGAACATTTATGCATGTGTACTTGTGTTTTGTTCGGTGGTCCAATCCAAACAAGAATGCACATACACGTATGTATATATATGTGCCGCAAAAATTGTAATATCTCATTACTATGTTCAATAAAGTTTTAGGTGTGCATATACACTATCATAAAAGTTCCTTTCTGTTGATTGGTATTTATGAAACTTTATTATGCTCTAATAAGCTTTGAATTGGTGTATTTGTACACAAGTTGTTAAGTGTTTTAATTTGTTTTCTAGTGTTTTTGCATTTCAGGCACTATTCAGGTAATCAGGTGAATTAACATTGTTTTAGTGCTAATTTGGTGTCCAGGTGGTGCTGGAATAAAAGCTCGTGGAAAGTCGGCTCGAAGCAGCAAGATTTAAGAAGAAATCTGAGTTTTTCCCAAAAGGACGGCGTGCCCGCGCTGTGATAGCGCGCGGCTGCGCCAGGGTTCCACAAATGCAGTGCGCCCGCGCAGTGATAGCGCGCGCCCGCGCCGAGACCGAATTTCAGAATCCTGTTTCTACCACAATTATAAAAGGGAAGGCTTCCGGAATTTTGAGGGCTGCTATATAAAGAACTTTAGGTCATTTTTAATATATATCAAGTCAGAGACAGACCAGAGCGCAAGGAGAAGACGGCAAGAGACCTTTTGCACAATTCAACAAAGGCGAAGACGATCTAGTTTATTCTTGTGAATCTTTCTTTTGAGTTGCAACTTGGATGCTTGTTTCTTGTTTTATTGAACCTATATTCTTGTTTGTATTTGGTTTTATTTATTTGTATAAAGACTACGTTTTCTATATCATGTTTTCATCGGAACCCACGTTGATGATGAGTCCGATTATGGGTTAATCATTTTCATGGGGTTCCAACGGATTTATTTATGGATTTCTTTAGTTAATTTGTTTGATGCCTTAGTATGTGGTGATTGTATGATATTCTAGTATTGGTTGTGCATATTCGTCTTATGAGCGTCGCGAGCTTATAAAATAGTGTGTTAATTCTTAATGAAACGAAAGTGAATTAAGAATTAACATAGGTTCATGTATTTGTTATGCATGATTCGTAGGTAATTTTAACTATCTTACTTGCCTATGTAATCAAGATAGATAACTTGTGCTTAAACCTTTATATTGTCAAATTTTATAGACATATAGGGTCTCAATATAATTGACGCCTATTCAGCTTCTATCTCTTTTGTGGATGTCTGGTAGAATGGTACTCGTGCAATGAAAATTGGCGTTTATCAGTTTCGTATTATCTGATTAGTGTCATCACCATTGCATGCCAAGGTTAAGAATAATAAAGCTATTGAATGAAGTATTTAATGAAGTTAGAATCCCATGTTTGTCATATATCAATTCAGTCAATCTTATTCTCGTAGTTATTATTGTTAGCATAATTCTTAGTTATAAACAATCTCAACTTGTTATAGTCTTAGCATTGGATAATAACCATACATTGTTACTTAGGTGCATAAATTAAATAGTTAACCAATACAGTCTCTGTGGGAATGAACTAGAAAAGATTATATACTACTTGCGAACTTGTATACTTGTGTGTATTATTAGCGCGTGTTTAGCGACTAACAAGTTTTTGGCGCCACTTCCGGGGACTGCATTGTTAATTTATAATTTATGTGCTTTCCATCAGTGGTCGTTAAATTTCATTGACTCAGACATTGTTACTTATTTGTTCTTTGTCTGGTTTCAGGTACTCTAGCGAGGGTGTATGCAGACGCATTCGCGTACTCGTAATAGAACACTGGATAAAGCCGAGGAAGAACTTGTGGTAGTTCGTAGGGAATTTTCTGAGGAAGATAAGAAGTTAGAGGAAGAAGAGAAAGTTGAAGAGCCAATTGTAGTAGCTATGGGTGATCAAGCAGAAAATCCGATGGCTTTGGTGGATTATTCGAAGCCTAAGATTAATGACATTCAGTATAGCATCATCAGACCATCCATCAGGGATAACACGTTTGAGATTAAGTCGAGCACGATTCAGATGATACAGAACTCAGTTCATTTTGGGGTTTCTCCTACTGAAGACCCCAACATGCACATCAGGGATTTCATCGAGATATGCGACACTTTCAAGTTCAATGATGTGACTGAAGATGCTATTAAGCTACGAATCTTCCCATTCTCACTGAGGGACAAAGCTAAGTGCTGGTTACATTCTCTACCAGCAGGGTCTATCACCACTTGGGAAGATCTTGCTCAAAAGTTTCTCACTAAATTCTTCCCCACGGAGAAGACTGCAACAATCAGGAATGCTCTTACTCAGTTTGCTCAACAAACTGGAGAATCTCTGTGTGAGGCTTGGGATTGATATAAGAAGATGTTAAGGAAGTGCCCACACCATGGCATGCCTGATTGGATAATTATCAACTATTTCTATAATGGATTGGTTCCTACTTCTAGGCCCATGCTTGATGCAACATCAGGAAGAGCCTTGTGGGTCTATCACCACTTGGAAAGATCTTGCTCAAAAGTTTCTCACTAAATTCTTTCCCACGGAGAAGACTGCAACAATCAGGAATGCTCTTACTCAGTTTGCTCAACAAACCGGAGAATCTCTGTGTGAGGCTTGGGATTGATATAAGGAGATGTTAAGGAAGTGCCCACACCATGGCATGCCTGATTGGATAATTATCAACTATTTCTACAATAGATTAGTTCCTACTTCTAGGCCCATGCTTGATGCAACATCAGGAGGAGCCTTGTGGGCCAAGAGCTACGATGAAGCTTATAAACTTCTTGAACTGATGGATGTGAGTACCAGAATCCTTCCCAGAGACTGACTCAGGGAATAGTAGCAGGAATTCTGGAGTTGGACGCAGCAACTGCTATCGCTGCCCAACTTAAGGCTTTGACAATGAAGGTGGACACTTTGGCTAATTATGGAGTTAATCAAATCACTAGTGTCTGTGAGCTTTGTGTTGGTGCCCATAAGACTGATCAGTGCGCAATTTTTAGTGAATCAGCTCAGTTCGTGAGCAACTTCTAGTGATCGCAGAAACCTGTTCCAGCCATCTATCATCCTAATAACCGCAATCATCCTAATTTCAGTTGTAGCAATGCTCAGAATGCGGTTCAACAGCCTTATCAACAGTATCCAGCTAAGCAGTACAACCCCCTGGTTTTCAGCAACCGCAGTATGCACCAAGACAACAACTCCAGCTGCAACAAGCTACTGAAAAATCTGAATTAGAGGAGTTGAAGCTTATGTGCAAGAGTCAAGCTGTTTCTATCAAGACCTTGGAAAATCAAATTGGGCAAATTGCCAATGCCTTGCTAAATCATCAACCTGGTACATTTCCTAGTGACACTGAAGTGCCAGGAAAGAAGGAAGCTAAGGAGCAGGTAAAGGCAATCACTTTGAGATCTGGGAAGGTTGCGAATCCCGAACAAACTTAAGAGTTTACTGAAGAAGTTGGGGCTGAGAAAGAAGCAAAGCAACATGATGAAGAAGTGGAACCAAGGAAGACTACTGTTAAACACACTTCGCCTGAGGGTAATACAGGGGAGAAACAGATCTATCCTCCACCACCTTTTTCTAAGCCGCTGTAAAAGAAAAGGTTGGACAAGCAATTTGAAAAGTTTCAGGAGGTGTTCAAGAAACTTCATATAAACATACCTTTCGCTGAGGCTCTCGGGCAGATGCCTAGTTATACAAAGTTTATGAAAGGTATTCTCTCTCGAAAAGTGAAGCTAGATGATTTAGAGACTGTCGCTCTCACGGAGGAATGCAGTGTTGTGCTACAACAGAAGTTACCTCCGAAGCTTAAGGATCCAGGAAGCTTCACTATTCCATGTACTATTGGAAAAGTGTCTTTTGACAGATGCTTATGCGACTTGGGAGCTAGCATCAATCTGATGCCTTTCTCAATCTTCAAGCAGTTGTATCTACCTGATCCTAAACCGGCGTATATGACTTTACAGTTGGCAGACCGTTCTATTACATATCCATGAGGTATTGTGGAGGATGTCTTGGTCAAGGTTGATAAACTCATCTTTCCTGCTGATTTTATAATTCTTGATTTCGAAGAGGATAAGAAGATTCCCATAATCTTGGGAAGACCCTTTTTGACAACTGGCCGAACCTTGATCGATGTACAGAAGGGTGAGCTTACAATGCGAGTATTGGATCAGGATATTACCTTTAATGTGTTCAATGCTATGAAATTTCCTACTGATAATGAGGAGTGCTTAAAAGTGGAGTTGGTCGATTTGGTGGTCACATCGGAACTTGATCAATTGCTAAGGTCTGATGCCTTAGAAAAAGCCTTATTGGGAAATTCGAACAGTGAAGATGACGAAGATGAAGAGCAATTGCAATATTTGAATGCATCTCCTTGGAAAAGGAAGATTGATATGCCTTTTGAATCTCTTGGAATGGAAGAATGGAACAAGGCTCCTAAACGCCTCAAGCCTTTTATTAAGGAAGTTACATCTATAGAGCTTAAGCTTTTATGTGAGCATTTGAGGTATGCGTTTTTAGGTGATGCATCTACTCTGCCTTTTATTATTGTATCTGACCTTTCAGGTAGTGATGAGGAAAAGCTTTTGAGGATTCTGAGAGAGCTCAAGTCAGCAATTGGATGGACTATAGCAATTATCAAGGGGATCATCCCTTCTTACTGTATGCATAAAATTCTGCTAGAGGAAGGTAATAAGGCTACAGTTGAGCAGCAAAGAAGGCTTAATCCTATCATGAAGGAAGTAGTGAAAAAGGAAATTCTGAAGTGGCTAGATGCATGGATCATCTATCCTATCTCTGACAGTTCATGGGTAAGCCCGATTCAATGTGTACCAAAAAAAGGTGGAATTACTGTGGTAGCAAATGAAAATAATGAGCTTATCCCTACCAGAACAGTTACAGGGTGGAGGGTCTGCATGGAATATCGGAAGCTGAACAAAGCCACTAGGAAGGACCACTTTCCATTGCCCTTCTTTGATCAGATGCTTGACAGGTTGGCCGGTCATGAATATTACTGTCTTCTGGATGGCTGTTCGGGTTACAATCAGATTTGTATCGCTCCAGAAGATCAGGAGAAGACTACCTTCACTTGTCCATTTGGTACTTTCACCTTCACACGAGTTTCTTTTGGTTTGTGTTGTGCACCAACCACATTTCAGAGATGTATGATGGCCATCTTTTCTGACATGATTGGCCAGAATGTGGAGGTGTTCATGGACGGCTTCTTAGTCTTTGGCGATTAATTTGAAGAATGTTTGCAGAATCTGGGACACAATCGCAAGAGGTGTGTTGAGACCAATCTGGTTCTTAATTGGGAGAAATATCATTTTATGGTGTGTCAAGGCATTATTCTCGGGCACAAGGTTTCTAATAAAGGTCTAGAGGTGGACAAGGCCAAGGTGGGGGTCATTGATAATCTTCTTCCACCTATTTTTGTTAAGGGGATTCGCAGTTTTCTTGGTCATACGGGTTTCTACAGGCATTTCATCAAAGACTTCTCAAAAATTTCAAAGCCTTTGTGCAGTCTGTTAGAGAAAGATGTTCCTTTTAAATTCGATGATGAGTGCCTTGCAGCTTTTGATACATTGAAGAAGAGTCTAATTACGACACCTGTCATAACTACACCTGATTGGAATGAGCCTTTTGAGATGATGTGTAATGCAAGTGACTATGCAGTTGGAGCAGTTCTTGGGTAGAGAAAGAACAATATATTTCATGTCGTCTACTACGCTAGTAAGACTCTAAATGGTGCTCAACTGAACTACACTACTACGGAGAAAGAACTTTTGGCTATTGTCTACGGTATTGAGAAATTTCGATCTTATCTACTTGGGACTAAGGTGACAGTTTTCACTGATCACGCCGCCATTCAATATCTCGTCTCAAAGAAGGACTCGAAGCCTAGATTGATTCGATTGGTTCTTTTGCTCCAAGAATTTGAACTAGAGATCAAGGGCAGAAAAGGAACTGAAAATCAAGTTGCTGATCATCTCTCGCATTTATAGAATCCTAATGCTACTTCATTAGACAAGACATTGATAAATGAGTCTTTTCCCGACGAGTAGCTGTTTGGAGTGCAAGAAGAAGAACCGTGGTTTGCAGACATAATGAACTATCTTGTGAGTAATATCATGCCTCCTGACTTATCTTATGCTCAAAGGAAGAAGTTTTTTCATGAGGTGAAGTGGTATATGTGGGATGATCCATTTCTTTTTCCCCAAGAAGCTGACCAAATCATCAGGAGATGTATTCTTTATAACGAAATGGGGTGGATCTTGCGAGATTGCCACTCAATGGCTTATGGAGGACATTATGGTGGAGAAAAGACAGCAACTCGTGTTCTTCAAGCAGGTTTCTTTTGGCCAACATTATTTAAAGATGTTCATCAGTTCGTTTTGAAATGTGATCGATGTCAACGTGTGGGTAACATGTCTAAAAGGGGTGAGATTCCTCTTAATGTGCTTCTCGAGGTTGAGGTCTTCGATGTTTGGGGAATTGAATTCATGGGGCCATTTGTCTCATCTTGTAACAATCAGTATATCTTGTTGGCAGTTGATTATGTGTCGAAATGGTTGAAATTAAGGTGTTGCCAATAAACGATGCGAAAGTGGTACTTAATTTTCTGCACAAGCAGTTATTCACAAGGTTTGGAACTCCAAGAGTCATAATCAGTGATGAGTGGTCGTGAGTGGTCGCTTTTTTGCAATCGCAAGTTCACTGCTATGATGAAAAGGTATAATATGAATCATCGCAGTTAAGAGGGGGAAAACGAGAATTTTATCCCAAAATCAATTCTCAATCGAATTTTACTCCCCCACATCCCATAATTCCCTCTCCAAATCAAACCCATTACTCCCATTATTTCCATAATGAAATACCACTTCTATTCCATATCTAATTTTCTTTCCACCACCTATATATACATACACCCTATACACAAACTTCTTCACCAATTCACAAACTCTCAAACACAATTTCTTTCTCAAACATAACTCTTATTCTCTCTAATCAATTTCCATGGCACCCAAGAGACAAAGAACTCAAGTCGATAGCAGCGCCACCGATTCTTCAACTTCGAGTGGTGTGAGACCCAGGTTTTCTACTCCCGAGGCTGAGGAGGAGTACACGAGGCTTCTTGCGAAGCCTATTGCTAAGGAGAGAGGTTTCCTTCCATCTGGGAACGATGGTAAGCTTTTGGAGATGATCTTGGAGATGGGATGGGTTTCTTTTTACGAGGCACCAGCTGATGTGCCTGTGAGTATGGTTCACGAGTTCTATGTGAATGCCAAGGCCGAGAAGAATGGCTTCACTATGGTGCGAGAGGACGGTGGAGTATAGTGCATAGGCTATCAGGACTGTGATTGAGCAGCCCACGAGGAAGGTGGGGCAGGATACCTGGAATGATAAGACTCCAGAAGACTTTGATCTGGATCTTATTATTGATACTCTGTGCCGGCCCGACACACATTGGAAGAGAGGGGCACAGTCGCCGAGTATTCTACGTTCTCGGAGTCCGGCATGAACAGGTTTGCCCGTGCATGAAACGCTTTTATATGTGCTAATATTATGCCATCTTCGCATGTTCATGAGGTTACTGTGGAGCGTGCACGTCTGCTATGGGGCAATCTGCAGGGTGATTATGTAGATTTGGGGATGGTGATATACCAGGGGATTTTGGAGGTTCTTGAGGGGAGGCACTACGGGATCTATTCGGTATGCGTCAGTGGTGACAAAGCTGTGTGTGGCAGTTGGTGTGCATTGGCCCGCACATGAGCAGTTGCAGATTCTGAGTGCTCTGATCGATAGCACTACTTTGGCTATGATGCAGGAATGGGATGGAGGCAAGCCCGATCTGAAGGGGATTGGGTATTCTTTTGACCACCTACCTGGTCGGAGGCCAGCTGTTAGTCAGGCGAGCAGGACTGAATTGAGATCTCAGTTAGGAGATGAAGGAGGACCATCGCAATAGCAGCAAGAGGCAGCAGGAGCGAATATGGGAGCTGGTTTGAGTTCGACGTAGTATAGGCGTCTTACGAGGAGGATGGATGCGATGCACGACATCCATAGTTGTTTTGCATAGGATCTCACCCAGGCACTTGGGACTGCATTTAGAGCCACCGGAGTTGACATTCAGTGACCAGTTTTTGGTGAGGACTCTGTGTATCCGCCTCCTGAAACACCTGACACTCCACCCATTGAGGGTGAAGATTCTGATTCAGATTAGGTATGCCTGATTCCTTGCTATTACCTTCACTGAGGACAGTGAATATTTTAAGTTTGGGGTAGCAGTTGAAGGAATATGTTTGTGTGAGTCTCATATAGTTACATGTTCATGATAGTTTAGTTCATATAGTTTGCATATTTTGCCATGTAGTTTTTTTATTTTGATAGTTTTATGATAATTTATTCATGTAGTTTCATGCATTTGCATTATAACATGATCCCTTAGATAATTTTTCTGATTGACTTGCGATATTGATGCTAGTGTAGTAATGTCGTATTTAGTGATGTTGAGTCTTATTGGATTGATTTGCATGCTAGAGATACTTGTATTTCACTAAGTCTTATATGTTGTTAGAGTGATAGATCATGATCATGGTTTATTTGATTTATCGAGGTTTAATCGCTTGTTTATATTTAGAATTTAGGGTATTCTCTTAACAATAAAAGACATGGATATTGAAAAATTGGAGAAATTGGATTTCATTGCTAGTAGTGTGGCTAGGTGTCAAATGGCTAGTAGTCGGCTCATATTTTTATGAGTAGTCTAGGGTTGAATGAGATGGAGCGAAACACACTCATTCAGAAATTGTGAATAAAAAAAAGAGAAAAAAAAGAAAAAGAATATAAAAGAATAAATGTTATGTATAATTGATCACGAGTGGGCTCTTTAGTACTCGAGTTATTAAGTTCTTGGGGGACTTTGTGCCTAGTGACCTAAGGCTTTTATGGTCTGGGATCCGCTAACCTAACGCTCGCTACATGGGTGCTATAGTATAAGTCTTTTGTGGACCTCACTCATTGCACGATCAAATAAGCATACTTGTGTTGTTTTGTTGTGAATAAAAGCATGAATCCGTATAAAACTCCAATATAAGAATTGAAGTGTTATAAGTTATTTTGAATCTAGCTTTTTATTTTATCTATAACCTTGCGATTGCCTTGATGAGTAGTGAGTCATGATTATTGATCTAGTTGCAATAGTATATCTGTAAATATCTTCACACACACATGTTTCTAGTTTGTAAGTTGATTTGTATGATTTGATTGATCTTCATGCGAATAACTGCATTTGTTGATATGTTGCTTGTTGGTATAAAGAGTTATTCTATTGGGGGGTCGTTACATTCATATAGTTGCAATCATTCATTATTGTTTCTCATTCTTTGAGTCTGTTTATGCTTGAGGACAAGCCTCGATTCAAGTTTGGGGGTATGTTGAGTGGCATTTATGACACTTTATTATGCTCTAATATGCTTCAAATTGGTATATTTGTACTCAAGTTGTTAAGTGTTTTAATGTGTTTTCTAGTGTTTTTGCATTTCAGGCACTATTCAGGTAATCAGGTGAATTAGCATTGTTTTAGTGCTAATTTGGTGTCCAGGTGGTGTTGAAATAAAAGCTCGTGGAAAGCCGGCTCGAAGCAGCAAGATTTAAGAAGAAATCTGAGTTTTTTCCAGAAGGCCGGCACGCCCGTGTTGTTATAGCGCGCGGCTGCGCCGAGGCCGAATTTCAAATTCCTGTTTCTACTACAATTCTAAAAGGGAAGGCTTCCAGATTGTTGAGGGCTGCTATATAAATAACTTTAGGTCGTTTTTAATATATATCAAGTTTGAGACAGACCAGAGCTCAAGGAGAAGACGGCAAGAGACCTTTACCACAATTCAACAAAGGAGAAAACGATCTAGTTTATTCTTATGAATCTTTGTTTTGAGTTATAACTTGGATGTTTGTTTCTTGTTTTGCTGAACCTATATTCTTGTTTGTACTTGGTTTTATTTATTTGTATAAAGACTATGTTTGCTATATCATGTTTTCATCAGAACCCACGTTGATGATGAGTCCAATTACGGGCTAATCGTTATCGTGGGGTTCTAGCGGATTTATTTATGGATTTCTTTAGTTAATTTGTTTGATGCCTTAATATGTGGTGATTGTATGATATCCTAGTATTGGTTGTGCGTGTTCGTCTTATGAGCATCGCGAACTTATAAGATAGTGCGTTAATTCTTAATGAAGCGAAAGTGAATTTATGGATTTTGAACTTTCCATGCTAGCATAGGTTCATGTATGTGTTATGCATGATTCGTAGGTAATTTTAACCATCTTACTTCCCTATGTAATCAAGATAGATAACTTGTGCTTAAACCGTTATGTTGTCAAATTCTATAGACATATAGGGTCTCAATATAATTGGTGCCTATTCAGCTTCTATCTCTTTTGTGGATGTCTGGTAGAATGGTACTCGTGCAACGAAAGTTAGCATTTATCAGTTTCGTGTTATCTGATTAGTGTCATCGCCATTGCATGCTAAGGTTAAGAATAATAAAGCTAATGAATGAAGTATTTAATGAAGTTAGAATCCCATATTTGTCATATATATCAATTCAGTCAATCTTTTTCTCGTAGTTATAATTGTTAGCGTAATTCTTAGTTATAAACAATCTCACCTTGTTATAGTCTTAGCATTGGATAATAACCATACCTTGTTGCTTAGGTGCATAAATTAAATAGTTAACCAATACAGTCTCTGTGGGAACGAACTAGAAAAGATTGTATACTCTTGCGAACTCGTATACTTGCGTGTATTATTAGCGCGTGTTTAACCGATCAACACTTTTATTATTTAATATGTCTATTTTTTATCACACTAGTTTATAACTATATAGAACTAGTTTTTTTTAATGACTAAATTTTTTTGTTGTGTTTAATTGCCATTTAATGACGCTCAAATTGTAAGTTATATTCACTACAAGAAAAAAGCTAATAGACATTGGTTTATGGCCAATATCATTCTTTTTGTGACCGATATTGATGTTGGTGATGTTTATTATACAAAGGATGCCTTAACCAATATCACACATCATTTTTACAAGAAAAAAATGCATTAACACTACAAGAAAAACATGAATAGTCATCACCTCTTTTACAACAGTCCCAAAAAATCGATGTTAAAAGAATTTTTAACATCGGCTTGATCTAAACTGATGTTAAACATATATTTTAACATCAGTTTTACACTTAATCATTTTCTATAATCGACTTTGAAAAAAATAAAAAAAACACGGGGAACTATTCTCTCTCTTTTATAACAAAAATACAAGGGCGAATTTCTACTTAGCCGAAATTTTTATTATTACCCAATATTCCCCCTTCCCCTTTGACTGCCTTGGCTCTCATCTCAATCTCTTTGGCCGCTCCTTCTCTCCCATTGCTTCATCTCTCTCCCCGCTCAGGTCAACTCACCTCTCTCTCGTCTCTCTCACCTCCTTAACCTCTCTCTCTCATCTCTCTTCTATCTATCTCAGTGGCCCTAAGTTTAATTCCAAATTACAAGCCCTAATTTTGAGCAACACTAAATGGACCAAGAACCACAACCCTAAATTGAGTACTACAATCTGATGGGTCCTATATGCTTTCTCTGCTAAAGCTCATACAAGACCTATTTAGGCATGGTGAAGGGAGTTTACAACCTATTTCATAAAATCGGTAACAAGGTTCTAAAAGGCTCATATCTGGTTATATCTGGTTTTGGTAAGAAAATTATTTTAGTTTCCCTATTTCCTGCGACGTGACTTAATATTGCAGTTTATGTCCTTGATTTTAGTTTACTGGATAAGAATGGAATTAGGCTAGATCGAGCATGTTCTCATAGCCGAAAAGATGCAAGGACTCCTGAATTTGCGGGGACAGTTCTTCTGGATGCTGTCACAGTCTTTTTCAAGGAACAAGTATGTTCATTCTTTGATTTTTTTATAACAATTATTTACCTATGAACAGCGCAGCGAACCCACATATAAAATTGGTGGTGATAGAGTAGAAAATAAAACTTAAATGGGTAGCTTGATAGGTGTATTTACTTTAAATATTTGAACTATCATGACTTTATCTTTGTTAAATAGGGATATATGCACGATGACTGTCATTTATCTTCAAATAAAAATGGGGAAAGCAGTGTAGGCCCATTGAACTGTTCATAGTTCAATGTTTCTCGTCTTGATATACAGAGTGAAGCAGGAAAGAAATTATTACAGAGATCCGGAAGATCTCCTGATGAAATTTCAAGTGTTGTCCTGGTGGAAGAAGATAGGTAATATTTCCCGCTAGCAACTAATTTTGAGACCTCAAAGTTTAGTATAAGTACTAAAAATTGACAATTTAAGGATGATTTTTTTATACATAAGCATGTAACTACCTGATTTGCATTATATGATAGCAGAAATAGGCTAAATAAAAATATGTTGTTTCAGGGCATATATAAAATCAGAAGCAGTATTCAAGATTATGGAATATATTGATTTGTCATTTCCTCCGCTAGCTTTCTTTTTACAGTTTGTGCCACTATAAGTTTATCGATTATGTTATTGAAGTTCTAAATTATTGTAGTCATTTTTCTTATATTTATGTTTTTAGATTAATAATCTAATTTTGACTGCTTATTATAGGTTTGTGGGGGATTTTGTATATGAAAACATTGCAGACAATCGTTATTTATTTTTTGGACACTCTGATTCATGTGAGCTATAGAAAAACTCTGTAGTTATAGGCATAGCTGGTAAAGGCATTCAACTAAGAGATCATGACAGTCTCCACTGTAAATACAGTACATATAAGTTTTATACACTTAAAATCTTGATACATTTTTGCAGCTTATACACAGTTACACATCTGTACAATAATATGTGCTAAATATTAGCTTTATGAATTGTGGCACCCCAAAACCCGAGGTCAGGAGTATCGGAAGCCACGCTATCTAAACTCACACAACTCACACTACAATATGTAAATACTCACGCTTCACGACCCCACCCTTAACACACACACACTACAGGTTATTGTCTTGGAAACGAACCATCATTTACTAGAGAAATTTTATTACAACCCAAATGTAATTAGTCTTACCGGGGGTGACCTTTAAGTACGGTTAATCCGCCGGCCGAATATACGCTTCTTATTTCTTATTTTACATAAACCATACTTATAAATAAGCTGAACTATAAACAACTGAAAACTAATCCAGCTTATTCCGACTACCTGAGGTACTGCACCAAACAATCTACGGAACAGCTGGCCATTTCCTACCCGTTTCTTGGCTGTGGTTCTCATGGCAGGCATCTTGATTCACTATTGTGTTGTGTCAATTTAAGAAAATAAGTGTGAGCTAAGATGCTCAGCATAATAATGTACAGTATGAAAATGACTGTATAATAACATCATATATTATATATATGTTTTATTTAAAAGTAGATTTCTCGGTGTCCCACACCTTCTTATGAGAATAATTCTTTTAAGGGGTTTTTATAACCTGCGAATACCTTAATAGTAATCCCAGCACCTAGGCTTGGGTTACGGTATTGCATATCAATTCCAATTGGAAGATTTTTGGACATCTCACAGGAACCACCGCATATGATGATCAGTCGTCCTACGGAAAGTAACCTTCTTTACTAGTAAAAGGACTAATACCGTCATCTCTCGGGTATCAGCCTGGCCGCATTCGGGCTACGTGTTCCATTTTCGGGTATACACATACTTCACAAGTTCCTGAGTACACAAAGTACCTTCGCCTGCGGTACCTTTGGTAGCCCATCCAGTACACGTAGTACCAGAGTCTACCCCTCCATTGTCCTTCAATAGGATTCTATCCATCCCGGGAACTTGAACCACATCGAAGTTCCCCAAGCGTTTTGCTTGTTGATAGAGATTATTTATCTTTTTAGAATATAAGTGTATATATATGTATATACGTACTTCTGAGAATTTCGGAGGAAGTACTAGGGATGTGAGTTGACCGTTGTCAACAGATAATTAATAAGGGGAAAAGTTTCTTCTTGAAACTATATTCAATATAATAATAAGTCGGGATAATATTCACCGATGATCTGAAATTATTCGAATGATACTTCTAAATCAGAAGGTATATCAGGATCTATGATCTTTAAATCAATAACAATCCTTAAATAAATAATCATTAATTAAATAGTAGTCTTTAAATAATTAAATGATAATTGATATTCATCATACCTCGAATGAGTTATTCTTTTAAAAGATTTATTTAAATAGTGTTCCTCAACTAGTTTGTGTTTACATAATTAATAATCTATAATGATTAATCGGGTTTGAAATAAATAAACGTTGAAGTATACTACTCCTATAATAAAGGAATACGTATATAATATTTAATATCCGAATCAATAAAATATAGTTGAGGGAATATGCTCATTGGGAAATCGTTTTAAAAGTTCGCGGTGTTTTAATGTTTCGTAAGTGGACGGTGAGTCCCTTTAAAACGTACTATTATGGACTTATATCCGTCCTATAATATCTCCGGAACTATTCCCGGGTTTTATCTTAAATCCGGACCAACCCTCAGTCTTCTATCACACATTACGCTTAAAGCGAAATAACATTTCACGATATATACTTATCGTACAACATCGCTATATCATGCGAAAATTCAAAACTACGTATCATGGCAAACATAGTATTTATGCGATGATAGTAAAACAATCTTTTCACAACACAACAGTAAAATGGAGTTGGGTTTGTAAACTTGCCTGGGTATCTCGAGGTGGAGGATGCTCTAGGTTCCGCTCGGAAATCTATAACCATAAACACATTTCATTTCGTTAGGTTCCGTCCTAATTCACGGTAATTCGCACTCCTGCGCTACTCATTATACACCATCTCAACTCATACTACCCTTAACATTTCTTTTAAGTCATAAACACTTTATGGTCACTTCATTTTCCTAAGTATCTTGAGTTCATTCTCATTATCGTTGTCGGCTCCGCTTAAGGATTCTTACGGTTTCTACTCGCGCGGTCTCGGCTCCGATATTTTTATAAAATTGAGAAATCATTATTTTCACTGAAAATTATTATGACAGTTAGGAAACTCCACATGTTACTCTCTGTAAAAATTTCATGATTTATGAATACTTTTAAGTCTATCCTTTATATTTTCAAAGTTCGTGATTTGTAGCAGTTTTTGTCGCGTAAAACACTTTTACTAAAACGATCATAACTTTTGATCCGTAAATCGGAATTAAGAGATTCAAGCGCCTAAACGATCCTTATAACATTGTATATCTTAAACAAAGGTTATTTCTCAAGAATCTACAGTTTACAACTTCGATAATTTCTGCAGAAACTTAAAGTTACGGTTTGTTGTACAAAGGTAGAGGTGTACAAAGGGAACTTGCTTTGTTTTTGTTTGAATTGTTTTACTATTTTCTGCAAGCGCTTTAAGTTACAGAGTTGTTTATAGATTGTCTTGTTGCTTGTATTATTAGATAAGTTGGTATTTATGTCTTTGAAAATGCATGTGAACCGAGATTTAACGTGATATTTTTAGGGAAAAGGTTAATATCCCTCCGTAAATCATTTATTGTTGGTTTCAGGCTGATGTTCCTAACACACACGATATATATATATATATATATATATAACACCTGTTTGAGTAATACGTTGAAAGGAAAACAAAAGCCTACTGATATACTTCTTAACATAGAAAAGAACTGAGTTACAAAAGAGAGAATATAAAGATAACCCCCTTACTGCTAAAAAATAGCAACTTACTCCTAAAAAGACTATACCAATACTTCACTTATTCAAAACACTCCTACTATTTCTAAAACTGAACACGACCCATTCAAAAGCAAATAACACGTGTTGACAGCCACAAAACTTGACATTAACATATTTATTCTAACTTAGTTTAGACTATATTCCAACATGCTCCCCCTTAGTCTAAACTCCTTTCTGCAACTTCTTGACACCCAATAATGCACACATTCTTTCGAACTTCACAGTAGCCATTTCCTTGGTCAAGACATCTGATTTTTGATCTTCAGTTCTTATATGCTTGATAACAATCTCCCCCCACTCCACACGTTCGCGTATAAAATGATAACGAACGTCAATATGCTTACTACGCCCATGAAAAACCGGATTTTTTGCTTACTAAGAACCTCGCAGTTAATATGCTTATTAGGAGAGGTTCCCAATGAACAACATGAACGTCATAACGAATTGTTGTTATGGAAAGTCGCTCTATTTCCTTGGATCTCTTAATCCAGTATGTTTACCCTCACTGACAGTATGAAAGAAGGTAGCTCACCACCAAGTCTAGGTACACCATCATATGTCACAGTAGGGGATCAATGCTCATTTACATAAAAATGAGCTAGACCTGCAGTGAAGTCTTGGGAGCTAATAAGCCTAGTAAGAGAGGACACCTTAGTATAGGAAAACAAGAAGCATAAGACACGAGTTCTGGTATTAGTACCTCCCATTCTCTGATGACTTTCAAAGGAACAAAGAGGTAAGCCCTATAAAGAGGGAAAAGCCCTATTAGTTAACTGCCGCCGGTGCTACTTCCTTACTTAGTCAAATATCCTGATCTATTCATTCAAGAAAAGAAGATAGTGATTTGGCTAACCTCAGGTACCTTCCCAATTGAACTATCGTGCGTGACACATACCTGCCGATTCCATATAAGCTTATTTCACTCATTGCTATTAGTGGAAAAATGCCCTCAAATGCGGCTGACTTGAACGAATCCCATTCTCTTGAATGAAGAATTACAACGATCCATGTTCAGAAAGGTGTTATAATCATCTATAGACCTTAACATGCTAGCTGGAGCCACGTGTTCAAGACCAGGCGTAAACGTATACCAAATTGTAATACCTACACCTAAGAAGACAAGAATTCTGAAATGACCATACATACCTTTGTGATAAGTGAATATCTCCAACAATGATCTTTTTGAAAATTGATTGTTCGATATGCTACGCAAACCTAGACCAGAGTTGCTATATGGTAACAAGGAGTCCCTTGATAAAGGGCATCTATAAGATGATTGACCTAGAGATTGAAACAATTACGTCAAAGACGACAATGATTTTGGTAACCTCAATTCTTCTAGAATGAATGAATCTCGATGGAGAGGAAAAAAGCGATATGTTATACCCAGTTTGTTCAACCTATCATCTAGCAAACCCAGTCTTCCCACTAAGGGGATTTAGACTTCCTTCTTTATTGGCGTCATATGTGGAGAGCTTTTAATGCTAGTCATAAGACTACTAAACATATTGGTGCTATCATAGAAAGAGGGGGATAGTATGTTATATAACAATGGTGATTTCATCATATTGGTTCTATCAACATACGAGACCTTATTCGTTTTTCCATCACTTTCACTACCTGGTAAAGACACATTTTTGCACACTTAAAATACTTTAATGTTTTATAAGGCATGTTGAACTACACACTTTTTCATGATTACATTTGTTTTACTAGAACGACGGATCTTGCCAAACTCTGTCATGCCCGTCCTCCTTTGAGTTTATAAAACCAATATCCCCTTCTATTTTTCCGTCTTCTTCTCTGCCTTCAAGTCCCAGAGCTGATGAAATAGCTGTTCTGTCTTCTTTCTTTTACCACCAGCAGCGGATATGAGTACTCCAGCACTAACACAGCTTAGTGATTCAACCACGGCTGATATTTACTCAGCTGCGGTTATACCAAGAACTCCTATTGCATCAAGAGCTGATTCAATTGCAGCACTTACTGTAACAAGAAGAGCGTGAACTCATTCTCAAGCACTTACAGCGGCAATGTAGTATTCTCTTCTAGCAGCGCTTCCTGATTCAATTGCTTGATTCACCGGGCTGGGCTAAACCTTCGACACCGGCACTAGATTCGCACAAAGACAAAGACAAGACCGTCTAAGGCGCAAAGCCCTTCTTGTCCAATCCTAACACCCCTCACAGCTGCCTATTCTGTAACAAGAGCATTCGATGCATTTTCCTTATTAGAATTAGAAAGAAATTCTGTAATTTCCTTGCAGAAAGAGTCTATTGAAGGTTAGCCCTCTAACTCGGCTAGTGACACATCAGACCTCTTTCTTTTTTAGAAAGGCCTTGATTTAAGCATCTTCACAAGAGTGACAGGGGTACCAGTAAGTGACTCTATTTTTTTTTACCGATTGATGGTGTCTATCTCATATCCCTTTCTTGCGCAAAGAGCTTATTCGAGCGCAGCGGAGTAATGAAAAAGAATAGCCACTTCCTTATCTACGCTATTTATTTAGTTTCCTCCCCTCTTCTCTGTTGAGTTCATCTCGTAAAGGGGGCTACAGTTCAATAGTATGGGCATTTATCCTTATAACTTATAGGAGGGAGGGCGTATTAAAGCCATTGCATAGGGGCTACCATAGTTGCTCCCACAAGGATTGATAAGTTGCATCAATCCGGCCTTCTGCGGAGATAAAAGGAAGAATCTATTTCTTTCAAATATTCTCTTTATTTCCATCTCAAGCTCGGTCATTGGCTATTCTCCTCCTTTAATTGCGCAAGCTCAAATGCTTGCATGAAGGTGGTAGGCCTAAGCAGCAGTACTCCTCCCCAACTCTCGTCCTTCAGGCCGACAATTTAAAACTCCACCAAAAAGTCTTCGGGTAGACATGGGATTTTATTAGAGAACGTTCAAACTTTGTTTGGAAGTCAGATATGGTTTACGTTTGTCGTAGCCAATCCTGTTGGCGCTTTGAACTAAAGGATGAACGAATGCTCTCATCTTTGGCTGACTCTCGTTTAGAGGAAATTTGACCCCTACCCACTTTTTTAGGCTCCGCACCTTTACTTTCACTTTATTCACTTTAATGGGCTCTACTTTGCAAATGAAATTAATGAAAGCCCGTTGCGACCACCTTTCGAGGAAAGGTGGGGCACACATCGCTTTCTTCTTCAATCTCTCATCTGGATAGAGGCCTATTCCTCGCCAGGACTGGACAATTTTCTTCTTTTTAGGGGTTAGGGGGCAGTCAATAGAGAGTCAGCAAAATGCACAGGTAGGCCCTTTTGACCCTTTAATTCTTTAGGAGGAAAGCGAGTTAGCTGGTACGGGCAGACCCAGAGGAGGGTTCACCACCAAGGATCGGAAAAGATAAAAAGAGTATGAATCCATCAGGTTAGTTTCTTGATCCCGTACCGCAGGCTTCTTCAGGCGATGAGGCAATATCTAATTGTCCGGCGTCACTCTATAAAATGAGCATCGGCAAAGGGTGGAGGCTGGCTGGCATTTCAAGCTGCCTTTTTTTAGCCTTTCCTTGCAATGAACCGAAAGGTGAGAGTAAGGGCTTGGTCTCAAGGTTCAAAATCACTAGTCAGTCCAACTGCACGAGTGAAAGGCGAAAGTCAAGATTACGTGCAACCACGTATAACGTGTCAAAGGCCACCGAGTCGTCGGAAAGGGGAATAGGTTGTTTTGCGCATCCAACAGCAGAGAAGGGTTGAGTTGCGTAATAGCAGATTTGTAGGTAAATAAATCGTTAGATTTGAAATTGCCTTAGGCGGATAGGAATTGAGACTTTCAATGGTCCGCTCTTCTCTCCTCGTGATCGAAGCTGACCCCAGAAGTGGGGTATTCCTTCTTAAGAGGACAATAAACCTCCCGATCTTGCTAGCCGGGGGCTCAATCTTTCAAGATTGAATCTTTCCCTTTCCAGTCCCAGGGAATCGCTCTTATAGTAGGAGGTTGACTATGTCCCCAATTTCTCTTTATTAAGAAACTCGGTTGTTCGAATTCTAAGAAATAGATTGTACCCTAAGCGCTGATCCCAAAGAAAGCAGTTAGTTCTTCCTGCATCCATGCATAAAGAATTAGTAAGTAGGGTCTTCTCTCAGCACGCTATTCCTACGCCTATGGCTAATAGAATAGAGTCAAAATTGCTTTGACGGTTGAAGCCGACTAGGCCCTAGCGTCACTATAGCCTACTTTATTCCATTCCCCCTTCTTGCCGCTCTATGATTGAGCAGCTTTGCAAGCTCCCTCTCGATTGCAAACTCATGATTCCAAGAAAGAAAGCAGATGTTCTCTCGCTAAGTGAGTTTTGTGTTATAGTCTATGTTCTCGTTAATGTTTTAGCTGAGTTCTGCGCTCTTTTGATGGTAGCCTATCTCAGAGAGCCCTATCTCTACCTGTGGAAGGAGGTGACTATTGTTACAAGTACTTACATTTCGATCCCTGATCTATAGCTATGGCTTTGTTCGATTTATTATGGCATTTGAACAAAAGTCTCCCCGAAGCAGAACTTGAAAGTAGAGGTGATCCGGTGCATGCAATCAATCCCGTTCTTATTACAACCTACTCCTATTTTTATTCATTACTTGCTTTCAGTAAAGGGAGAGCGCCTCACGTCGAAGAAAGAAAGCGTCGAGGAGTTGAGGTGATCATAATTTCAGTTGCAATGAAAACAATGAAAACGAATTTACTTCAAATATCGTATACAGGATGTTCTATAAGAAATTATTCATCTTTCATAGTGAAGTCGGATTATGAATTGAGGAAGCAGCGCCCAATAGTGCCCAGCTGTAATAAACCTAAATGGTTCAGCTCGGGTCCGTAACCGTATGCCTAAGATTCTATCTGACTCCACTTTTAATTCTTGACGATATCGAACTGGAACAACCTGTTCTTCCTGAAGACCCTGATTCAAGGCCAAAGGATTTCCCGCCGCTACCATATAGTATTCATCTTTACCTGGTGATAAATAAAGCATCTGTGTTGATCCTCAGAAATCTCATAAAACGGGCTTTCTAGAGATCCCCAACGACCAATCTTCGCATGAATTGCTAAGGATGCTTTCAATTCATTGAATTGACTTTCCAACATTTCCATTTTTTATTCCCAACCGTGTTTTGGTTGTATTATAGATTCGCCAATGAGTCGCTCCCTTTGCTCGGTCCAAAAAGGATCCGGATCCAATTCCGACATACGTTTTAAATTCTTCCTGTTTTCACAGCAACAGCAAAGAATTGTTGTATGCTTTCTGGGGGGAATACATCATCATATTACCGAAATAAGCGAAAAAGTCTTTTGTTGTTCGGGGGATGGTCCCTCGTTCCACAGGCGCCGCATGGAGGGGAGAACGAATGGCTCAGGAATCGGCCGGTTCCGAGTAGACTCGTGGAGCTGTGGTTTGGATTCTCGTAGAATAAGAGGAGCTGTATGAGGAAATGACTTCACTTAAAAGACAAATGCCGCCGCTGCGAGGTGAGGGAGCAACTTGTCCGGTCTTGCGGTGCACTCATTCCCGTTACGAGAATGAAATGGCGCCCCCGAGACCAAGACTCCTTACAACTTGCACCAATAGCGGCACTGAGCGGTCGGAGATTTATTGAAAAGGCAGCCCCCCCTAGCCGCCTACCTACTCGCTCATGTTCGTAGCTCGATCGGAGGTCAAGACTTTGGTCCGGCGAAAAAACAGGCGTCGTCCGTATCAAGTGATACGTGAATTGCTTAGTAGTGCTTCGCCACTACCGTAGCTGGCGGAAATAGCTTAATGGTAGAGCATAGCCTTGCCAAGGCTGAAGTTGAGGGTTCAAGTCCCTTCTTCCGCTCCCGGCTTCGTCGTTTAGTGGTAACGAGTGGAGTGCATAAGCCCCTTGTATTGTATAGGGTTCCAAACCTATCTTACTAATAACATAGAAAGGGGGCAAGCCAACACCTACTCCTAACAAGCTGCCGGCTTTTCATCAGCGGTTGCGCGCTTCTGTTTTTCAGCAGGCTTCTTCAAATACCCCATAAATGAAGAAGGAAAGGCAATCGAGTACTACCTTCTCTAGGAGCAGGAACTTGAATGGGACTCTTTCTTAGGGCTTGAAAGCTTCAGTGTTCTAGTTACACCAGTTTACTTCACTTGGAGTTGCTCTGTCCCGTATCCCTCTGAAAAGATGTAGTTAGATTTTCTAGTGTTATAACGTGGCTAAGCAGTTTCCCGGCCATACCATAGTTCTTTCAGAACCTAGCTGTAAAAGGAGCGGTTTCTCGACGGCCGTGTAAAAGCAAACGAAGGATGGCTGTCAAGCAAGTCTGTCTGTTGGTGTAGAGCATGTGCCGGTTGTTGGTGTGAGCCAATAGTTAGAAGAAGGGGAAAGCTATGAAGGTAAAGGTATCAGGTGAAGTTCCCCGTTAAGTAGAAAGGTTTGCAGAATAAATCCCCGACACTGAAATGAGCTGTTGCTTCCCTGAGCTGAAGATGCAGAAGCAAACCTGAAAGCCTCTATAGCAGCTGATTCAGATACCGCATAATAGTCTTTTTGCTGTAAGGATTAGCATGGGTAGGAGCATAAGTCCTGCAAGCTAGAGCGAATTCCTTCTCATTGCCAATCCGGTGTTGTAACCCTATTTCAAGTCTCTTGTTAATGTCCCCATCGTAGGTGCAGTTTTGTACCCCGTTGTTGCTGATGTTGTTGCCGATGGAGAGGATGAAGAAAGAAGGAATAAGGGATTCCTGAGATGGTTCGGATGTCTTGCTTTGAATAGAACTAGTTGATGAACCAAGCACTAGAGGAAACTTGACTTCAGATCCTAGTTTTCTTTTCTATGTCGGTAGAGGAAGAAAGAGCAAATCGGCCAGCGCTTTCTCTTTGCAAGAATCCTGTTATCGACCGGATTCGACTAGCTGACTAGCTTGATAGCTTGCTTCGGATACTAGGCGCTGTAACGAATAGTAGTTTACTAGGCTAGTTGTAATGAAAGAATAGTAGTAGTAGCTTAGCGAATAGTTGTTTTAGCGAACTAATAATAGTACAAGGTTGTAAAGACTAGTTGTTCGCTCATTAGACGTCTTTCAGAACCTCAGAAGAAAGAAGCCTTTTCGGGTACAAGACAAGAGAACTCAAAGGTGCGTAGCTTGGGGTGGAAAGGAGAGTTCTTTTCTTTTCTTTCTTTTGGAGTTCAAGCTGCTAATGAAGTCAGTGTAGCATCTACTGTTCCCGTTCCTGTTGCTGGAGTTGTTAATAAAGCAAGGAGTCAGCGAACGAGTGGTATACACTTGTTGCTAATCGAGTAGGTGTGCTGCCGAAGGCGAAGCACACTGGTTACGGCTAATGCAGCTAATCTAGCTGGCAGTTTCGGGGAGCAGGCAGTTTTTAAATCTTGGAGAACGGAAAGCGTTGCCACCACCTGCTAGCACTGAGGGCTCCTTCTGTAGAACTTAAGCAGTTACCCACACACCTTCAATATGCCTTCCTGGGACCATAAAATACTTACCCGGTAATAGTATCGTCAGCTTTCACTCACTTAACACTAACTTAATCCTTCTTCTCTAGTGTACTCTCGAGCTTTCAGAAAGGATCTTAGCCAAACATTTACCGGCTTCGCGAGACCATTTTGGTCTATACATGGCTAGGCACTTTGGTCGTTGGTTTCTCGATAAAAACTCTCTGACGTCGAAGATCTCACAAGCAGGACTGACGAAAGTCTCTCAAGTGATTAGGCGGGGACAGGATTGGAACCTGCAGTCTTCAGGTCATGAGCCTGATGAGTTGACCATTCCTCTACCCCGCTTCTTCCCCTTCTCTTTCTTTCACTATTCCCACCTAGGTCCCCGGCTTTGATTACTTGGACGGGATAGAACCAGCGCTTAGTAAGCGGCGGGGATAGCCCCTTGTATAGGTTGGAGCTATAAAGCTGACCTTATTCGTTATTAGAGAAAGGAGAAAGGACTTTTTCAGCTTGCTGACTGGGCCAAAAAGCTGGTGCATCGCTAAATATTAATGAATTCCGTTCGTGTTAGCTATACGATAGTTATTTAGGTGAAGGAGGTTACTGCGGTTATTCTGCCAAAAGTTAGGCCAACAAGCCCAAGGTGAGACAACCCTGCTAACTCGTACTCTTCTTTTAAAGCCTTTTCATTTATAAAGCCTTTTAAAGCCCTAGGATCGGATTCAATAGTAGCTGAGTCAATAGCTGGGGATTCCTTCTCCCTCAAAGCCTATTCTGATTTACTTTTATCCTCGGGAATCTTTTTGGCATAAACTACCACCCTCATATGCAGGGGATTCGATAACCCGGTATTCTTCCTCCTCATGGACAAAATAGGAAGCTTAAGCCAATAAGGTTGCACCTCTGTCTAACCTCTTATTTTACTATGCATATGGATCTGGGGTAGTGCTAACTAATCCTTCTTGTTCTAACTCTTCTCTTTCTCTCTGCTTTGACTATGGGGATACCATGCCCATTACGGGTGTCAAAGAGCGGATGCTGTCCATCAATCCTCTTCTCTGCCCTTTTTTATACTATGCGTGGCATGCCTCCTGTTCGTATCTTAACTGGGCAACCTTCTCTTGCAAACAATCCCTCCGTCGCTAACACCGGTAATGCCCCATCCCTTTAGTACTACCTTCGAGGAATTCCTCTCGCGTCCCTATATTGATAAGAGCTGTTATAGAATGTGCCTTACCTTCAGACTTTACTATTGATTAAGGGCTTTGATGGGCAAATGCCAATAGTACAGATATCCACGAACACAGAATAGGAGATGGAGCTCATTTTCACATGAAGAAGAATATGCTCAGGCTAAGGGCGAGAGAAAGATTGAATTAATCTCAACAACTCACGAAAGCAGTTTGTTTAACTAATGGCCGAAGTCAAGTTCTTCTTCGCGCACAGCCAGACCTTCTGCTCGATTGTTTGTTGCGGAAAGAAGGCTGGAATCTGTCTCTCCCTAGCCCAAAGGCTCTTTCTCGCCAGAAGAGGGCACGCTTGTTTTAGGATGAGCAAGTACCGCTGAAGGGCCGACCTCTATTCACTAGATGTAAAGAAACCTTCCTAATGGTGGGGGAACCCACTAACCCACTTCCCCCCCACGATGCGGAGGCCTCGCCTAGACTAAAGGCTACATTGAATTCCGATCTATATAAAAGGAAAGCCGCTGCCCAGCTCTACATTTATGTATGCCGGAATCGACCAAACGGAACTAGTCAGAACGGGATTTCACACCTGGCGAATCTTTCACTCTACCCAGAAGCAGAAGGTCCAGGATGACCCCTCTTTCCATCCTGGTTTTTACTCGATGCTTCTTTTATTTCATTAAAGATGGAATTGGTGGTCGGTCGGTTTGTTAAGTCCTTCTCCTCTTGCTCTTTTTCGATTTGTTTGATTACGCAAAAAGAGCCCGCCTTGCCGCCGGCGTCCAAGTCCTCTTTTACCACTTCTTGCAATTGATCTATTTTTTGATCTTTTGCAAAATCCCCCCTTTCCTCCCGAACTTTATCTTTTATGGAATCCTGCAGCTTTTGATCCAAGCCAGATGGCGCCTCCCCCTGTTGTGGTGAAGGGTTTAGAAAATCGCGCCAGTTCCCGCTCCCGCTGGAGCTATTAGCGAAATCCACTGATTCGCTCGACATCATCTGATTAATAAGGTTATCCGTAGGCCCAAGAATTATAATTCCTACCCCTAATAATTTACCAAATCCTGTAATAAGATGAGCATTTAGCTCAATCCGTCCATAGGAAATTACGATGGCTGCATAAACAAGAATAACAAGATAAGTAGAAATACAAAAGGGACGGCCTCATAAGTTCATAAAAAATCTATAGAAAACTCGGAAACATAATGAAATTACGAAAACGGCAAAAACCATAATAGAAAGGGTTGCAGCCGAAGGAACAACCACGCGTCATACTAAGTAACTGGTTATTAGGAATCCACAACAACCTATAAAGAAACGGAGATCTGTCATCGGCAAAACCACATCTAACTATCGCTCCTACTCGGAGGAGCGGCATACCTAAAAAAAGAAACCCTTATTCGGATTCGAACCGAAAACTTAGAGCCTCTTTCTTAAGGGTGAGCGGTCAAGCCCTGCAGGGCTCATGGTATGGAATCAGTAAAAAATTAAGATAACTGAACACTTTCTAAATACATTGAAATTGGTTAAAATGGCAGGTTCTATTTTTATTGTCGCCTTCGCAATCGATGCTTAAGTCGACCCACTTGTATTGGTGATCTCTCTCTTCCTTCATCGCATGCGCTTCGCTTTGCTTTTAAGCCGGCTTCCTTCTTAGAATCCACAGCAGAAGTCTGATCCTTGGCTTTTTCTAGAGCTCTAGTTAAGGCATGATTAGTTTTCTGCTAAATTGACTTAAAATAAGCTTTTGATTAATAGGAAGAGGAGGAAAATAAATAGCTTATGATGACCATCTATTTGAGTCGATCATTTCCAAGATCTAATTCAAGTTTTTTCTTATGTAGTGGAAACGCCTTAAAGTCTGAAGTTTTACGCTTAAGGGAAGACATTTTCTTGATGGATGCAGGACTTGGGACCCCCAGAATTTGTATGCAAGATGCGCCTACAGGAGTGCCAATCAACCGAACCACCAGGTTTGAGAATAAGGTGGGATCCCTGGATCTAGTGGCCGGTGAATCACCGATCAAAAAGCATATTTTGGAGAGATTCTTCATCGATCTAGTGGCCGGTGAATCACTGATCAAAGAGCGAGCAGCCGTCAGGTTTAAGAAATTGGTGGGATCCACAGATGTAGAGGCTGGTAAACCGCTTCTTCTTCCACGAAGATTCAGAAAAAACCGAGCTTGGATGAAACTGAACAAGATTTGGCGAACGAATACAAAGGTAAAAGGCCTTATTTGTCGTAAAATCAAAAGAGGTTATTCAGTAGCCATCGCAGGCTTTCTTACTTTTCTGCCTTTCAGGCACTCTCGCAAAAGGAAATATTTTCCTCGATTCACCATTGAAAGCATTAACCCCAAAAAGGCGGTTACTATTGTGGTATTCTAACAGCGGCAGTCAATGGGTGCCAGAGCTGCTACAATTGCTCAGCAGGAGTCTTCTTATCAGTCTCGCCGGACGCCAATGTCAACGCCCTTAATAAAGGATTACGTAACTTCATTGTTCCGTACCATCGTAATTCTTATAATTGGGGTGACGACATGAACGAGCACTTCTTCTTCGACCTAGTCCGCCGCGACCCATAAGGGGGCGATAAGAGGGGCGCGGTTCTATTTGAACATAAGGTCTTGGTAAGACGACGGCGCATAAGAATAGGGGGTGGGTTAAAAGTAAGGCAGCTAGGCAAATACCTCGCCGAAAGGTGGAGGGGGGCGCCGAGACCCCCGGCAGCGGGATTTTCCCGTCATGATCGACTAAAGGAAAGTCGCACGTAGATATGGGTTCGAGTCCCATTCATGATTCCAGTTCAGAAGGACTTCATTCAATCGAAGAAGGAAGCATTACGAACAGATAAGCAGACAGGGTGACAAGATGCGACAACCAGGTAAAGTACTTTTTTCTTACAGAGTTCTTTTACTTTTCTGTAATCACCTCACTCACTCTAAGGTGAGTGAAATGCCCTACTTCTACCTGCAAAAGGAAATCCAATTGGAAAAACCTGACTGAATGTTAGGATGTTATATCGACTTAATCCGTGATTTAATATGTTCTGTAGGCTTAGCCTGAAGTTGAAGATTTCGAAGGTCTAGCCCGAAATGGGAGTGAGAAAAGTCTCTTAAAAGGAGAGCAGGGCTCATTTCATCTTTCATTTCTGCACGAGCAAAGCTCAATAGTACATCCAGGTTCAGATATCATAATAAACTAAGTGAACATGGCTTCAATTCAAATTGAGAAACAAGAGCATAAGATTGCCTACGTCACCATAAAACTCGACACATAAATTTATAAGTAAAGCGGCGTAAGTTACTAACATGCCACATGTGAGGGACATAACTGCCATTGACAGCCTCCAGCTCCCAGCTCGGCTTGCTTCTACTACCTTTTAGGGTCCTCCCCAGTTAGGAGCAAACTTGCGCTTTCACTTAAGTAAGGAAAGTCCGATTCTAAAATAAAAACTTGATTTATCCCTGGATGCTTGGAAATTTTAATTACTCCACCACCTTTCCCGGTGAACTTATAACCATCCTTTTATAGAGAAGAATAGCTATCTTTTGTCAGAATTTATTCATTTTATACCCGAGTTAATTGAAGCATTCCTTTATGTGGGAACGTCCATCTCTAGCGTGGATAAGCCTGAAGGTCCTACTAAGCGGTCTAACTCGACTCCCGGAGATGTGGACGAAGGCTAGCTTTCGTTAGGTAATTTCTCATCACAGAAGGAATGAAGTAGCTTGATCGAAGATAAGAGAGAGAGGATAAACCCATACGGGATGATATGATAGTACTTTATAGCACAGTTTACCTGTCATTGATAGGGGCCTGGTATTATGGTTGAGCAAATAAACAACTACCTTTATTTCAAAGCGCAACCGTTGTTCAAAGAATATCAATGCGGCGGGAGTATAACAATGGCATTAATAATTATAATTCGGAAACCTTTGTCAGTCAAGTCCCTCTCTCGAAAAAGCTTCGCCGTCGTAGAGCGGTCGACCTAAACGAGAGGCGGTACGGACGAGTCATAAACACGGTCGGGGGTCCCATCCCTTTTGCAGGGAATGGTTTTTTCCTGTGCGCACTGACTCATTGAAACAACAAAACTTTTCTGTAGGATATATGTGGTTGCACTGGAACTACTCGACTTTTTGTAGGGGCTCATCAAGCGCTTTCTCCAACTTGCTCGCGGGTTGGCCCAATTTCTTCTTATCTATATTCCTCAACTGGTACTTGATCGTCATTATGTGAGAATCCCCTTTCTTTTGAAACTGAGTCTAACTCTCCCTCGAGTTCACTTCCATTAAAGATACCGAACTAAGTCTCTACTAAAGTGAAATCCGCCCCTTTTCATTCATAAGGATAAGGATAAGCAGAGCGAAGTCGTGTTGTCAATGGCGCTATAAAAGCAGGATGAGTTGGGATGTTCATATAGAAACTAGGGAATTGATAGATTCCGGTTATCGTGTCACTCTACGGGTATCAATCCATTCCAGAAGTTCCAACGGCAGCTCTTTTTAGCCGATATTCTGCGTTTAGGCATTAATGTAACGTAACCAACCACCTATGGAGTCCTATTCTTGCGATAGAATGCTCAATTTTAGCCGATTTCCGAGATCTTAAAAGAAGGATCTTCAAGAGCTCGATAAATTAAGGTAATTTGTTGCTTCTGCTTCTGCCTTCAGTTAAGGATAATGTGACTGAGGAAACCACTATTGTTGCTTTTAATTTTAATGAGTCCATTCGGGATTCCCTTGAAATGAAGTACTTAGATCCACAAACTTAGGATCAAGCCATTGCTACTGCCCATAAACTGGTATAAGATGAATGTAAAGCCTGAGCACATAGAGCATAGAGAATGCCCGCACTGTGTGTAGCTATCAAGTGAAGGACTTCCGGGAGGTGGGCCGGAATGATATAACTGTGCTGCTTTGTTGTTTGCATGTCTTCAACCACCAAGAAATGACTAACATTAACAGCGGCTGTTAAAGCAAGGGCATGGGGAGAATGTAGATTCATAAGCCAAGTAGGATAGAAGTCTAGATTGTGGCTAAGAGCACATACCAGTATGAACAGACAGAAAAAAAAGCGGGAGTAATCAAAAGTGCGGTGCACAGAAAGGCTTATCTAACAGGAAAAGGATTGACCGCTACTACGCGTAATCATTCTCAGATCGAGAAGGTAAAGATAAGCGTATTTGTCGTGCGAAAGCTTGAGTTTTGTTCACAACTAAGAGTCTAAGAGTGATTGATGTAATACCAGTAGCCCTTCTTCCAACAAAGGTTATTCTGCCTACGAGTAGAAGATTGAAGAGGTTCTTAGTAGAAGATTTTTTGTTCCATTTGCTTACTAAGAGTGATGGGCATCGGCATGGTACTTTCTCAACATAGATACGTGAAACACATTGTGTACTTGTTGCAAATTAGGAGGCAAGGCGAGCTCGTAAGCTAGAGGTCCTATCCTCCTCAAAATTTCAAAGGGTCCTATGAATCTGGGACTCAGCTTCCCTTTCTTTCCAAATCTCATCACTCCTTTCCACGGAGATACCTTCAATAATACCGAATCTCCTACTTTATATTCCCTATCCTTCCTGGTCTGATCGGCGTACTTCTTTTATCTGTCCTGGGCTGCTGCCAGTCTCTTCCTGATGAGTTTCACCATATCTCTGGCCTGCTGGACTAACTCTGGTCCTAATAGCTGTGTTCTCCAACTTCATCCCCACACAGGGGAGAGCGACATCTTCTCCCGTAAAGAGCTTCATACGGGGGCATTCTTATGCTAGCGTGATAGCTATTGTTGTAAGAAAATTCTATCAGGGGTAAGTGATCATCCCAATTTCCTTTGAAGTCTATGGCACATACTCGCAGCATATCTTCTAGGGTCTGTATAGTCCTTTCGCTTTGTCCATCCGTCTGGGGGTGGTAATTGGTACTCATATTTAGTCTGGTGCCTACACATTCCTGGAAGCTTCTCCAAAATCGGGAATTAAACCTCGGGTCTCTATCTGACACTATGGCTACAAGAATGCTGTGTCTTATTACAATTTCCTTCAAGTAAATATCTACCAACTTGTTTACGGTGTACCTTTCATTGATTGGTAGGAAGTGTGCGGACTTGGTCAGTCTATCAATGATAACCCATATAGCATCGTGATTGGT
Source organism: Apium graveolens (assembly GCF_009905375.1). Classification (NCBI taxonomy): domain Eukaryota; kingdom Viridiplantae; phylum Streptophyta; class Magnoliopsida; order Apiales; family Apiaceae; genus Apium; species Apium graveolens. The sequence continues at coordinate 237,218,347 of NC_133651.1, read as the reverse complement.
CTTTGTCCTAGGTAAGCCTGTCACAAAATCCATGGCTATGTGTTCCCATTTCCATTCCGGAATTTCTAGGGGTCATAACAGTCCACCAGGCCGTTGGTGTTCCGCCTTCACTCTTTGACATGTCAAGCACTTGCTAACCCACTCCGCTACTTCCCTCTTCATGTTAGGCCATCAATAATATTCCTTAAGGTCACGGTACATTTTCGTACTTTCTGGGTGGATTGAATATCTAGAGCTGTGCCCTTCATGCAACAACTCGTCCTTTAATTCTTGCACATTCGGAATCTAAATCTGGGACGCATACCTCATGATCCCTTCCTCATCCTTCTCGCATCTCACTTCCTCACCGGTCAATGTCCCTTTTTCCTCGCTCATCTTCTTTTCCTGACATACTCGTATCTTTGTAGTCAGTTCTGGTACTAGCTTAATCTCAAATAATCCTTCCGTTCTCTTACCGGTCATTCTTACGTTGATTTCCATCTTCTCAAATTCCTTAACTAATTCCTCCGATGTCATTATCATTTTGAGTCTTTCCTTCCTACTAAGGGCGCCAACCACCACATTGGCTTTACCCGGGTGATACAAAATTTCACAATCGTAGTCCTTTATCAACTCTAACCATCTCCTCTGTCTCATGTTTAGTTCCTTCTGAGTAAAAATATATTTGAGGCTTTTATGGTCAGTGTAGATCTCGCATTTCTCACCGTATAGGTAATGTCTCCAAATTTTTAGGGCAAATACTATGGCTGCTAATTCTAGGTCATGCGTAGGGTATCGGCTCTCATACTCCTTCAATTGTCGAGAGGCATACGCTATAACCTTGTCGTGCTGCATTAGTACACATCCTAATCCTTTAAGTGATGCGTCGCTGTATATCACAAACTCTCCCTTTCCATCGGGAAGAGCGAGCACTGGTGCTGACACCAGCCTCTTTTTCAGTTCTTGAAAACTCTCTTCATACTTTTCCGTCCATACGAACTTTTCTGCCTTCCGGGTAAGTCTAGTCTGTGGACCGGCTATCTTAGTGAAGTCTTGCACGAATCTCCGATAATAACCTGCTAAACCTACGAAACTCCTAACCTCTGTCGGGGTTGATGGTCTTTCCCAATTGGATACCGCCTCTGTCTTGGCGGGGTCAACTAAAACTCCTTTGCTACTCACCACATGTCCTAAAAACTGAACTTCTCTCAGCCAAAATTCGCACTCCGAAAACTTGGCATACAATTTCTCATTCCTCAAGATTTCTAAGACTATCCTCAAATGTTCCACATGTTCTTGCTCTGTCCTTGAGTAGATCAGAATATCATCTATAAAAACTATCACACATATGTCCAGGTACTTTTTGAACACTCTGTTCATCAAATCCATAAAGGTTGCGGGTGCATTGGTTAATCCAAACGACATGACTAAGAACTCATAGTGTCCATACCTAGTGTGAAAAGCAGTCTTTGGTATATCTTCCGGTTTGATTTTCAACTGGTGATATCCTGTCCTTAAATCTATTTTGGAAAAATGTATAGCTCCTTTGAGTTGGTCGAATAGGTCGTCAATTCTGGGAAGAGGGTACTTATTCTTTATAGTCAGCTTATTCAACTCTCGATAGTCTATACATAATCTCATACTACCGTCCTTTTTCTTTACGAATAGTACTGGTGCTCCCCATGGTGATACACTGGGCCTTATCATTCCGTTATCTAATAATTCTTGCAGTTGAGAAGCTAGTTCTTTCATCTCAACTGGGGCTAACCTATATGGGGCCTTGGATACGGGTGTCGTTCCTGGTGCTAACTCTATAGCGAACTCGATTTCTCTGTCAGGTGGTAATCTTGGTAAGTTTTCTGGAAATACATCCTCGAATTCGTTTACTATGGGTATGTCCTGTATGTTGGGGACCTCCTTCTGGGTATCTATCACATAAGCCAAATAGGCCTCATTACCTTTCCTCAACAATCTTTTTGCTTGAAGCATGGTCAAAATTTTTTGGTTCTGTCGTTGACCTTTAAACACTACTTCTTTATCATTCTGCACTCTTATCTTAACTTTCTTCTGTTCACAATCTATTTGCGCTCCGTTACGGGATAACCAATCCATTCTTAAGATCACATCAAATTCTCCTAACGCGAATGGTATTAAGTCGACCTCGAAAATCTCCTCTTCTAATTTCAGCTTGCACTTAGGGTATATTTGATTTACAGGGATTATTTCTTTGTTTGCTATTTCCACTCGTAATACCTCACGTAAGGGTATGGCATTAAGTTTTAACTTGCTAGAAAAATCTTGAGATATAAAAGACTTGGTTGCTCCAGAATCAAATAGGACATTTGCATGTTCGGAATTTAACAAAAGGGTACCTGCTATCACGTCAGTGTTTCGAACAACATCCTGAACAGTCATGTTGAAGGTCCTAGCAGCTGGAGGTCGGTTAGAGGCAGCTCTACTCATTCCTGAGGCTGGGGGCTTCAACGTTAGGCAATCCCGCTTCATGTGTCCTACCTTCCCACATTGGAAACACGTTACTTTGGGCCGAGTGCAACTGTTGGCAAGGTGCCCGATTTGGTCACACAGGTAACATCTCAGAGGGGCTCTTGTCTGGTTACACACTCCAAGGTGCCTCTTCTTACAGGTTTGACATTCTGGTATTGGGGCACGTGGTTGGCTATGAAATGTTGCCCTAGATTGTCCGCCGCCCTGGCCAACGCTCTCATTTGGGGCCTTTCTGAACCCGGGGCCTCTTACAGATTGGGACACCGCTCCCCTGACGAACCTACTTGGAAGGCTCCTATTTCCGGTTCCTATTCCTTAGCTTCCTATCTTCCTCTTCCTATTCTCCTTTTCTTTCACAGTCTGCTCACTACCAGCTTCAACAATTGAGGCTTTCTGTACTAAAGTGGCATAGTCTGTCAGTTCTAACACTGCTACTCGGTTCTGTATCCATTGTTTCAGACCAAGCTGGAACCTTCGCGCTTTCTTTTCTTCAGTATTCACAAACTCAGGCACAAATCTAGACAACTCAGTAAATTTGGCCTCATATTCTGCCACGGTCATCTTATCCTGTTTCAACTCCAGAAACCTAATCTCCATCTGGGTTTCTATAAACCTAGGGAAGTACTTGTCTAAGAACAGTCGGGTAAATCTATCCCATGGGATCACAACATCAGTTTCTAGGTTTCGTTTGGACTCCCACCAATAGTTAGCTTCTCCTTTCAACATGTAAGAAGCGAAAATGGTCTTATATAGTTCCTCGACTCCTAGTATCTCGAAGGACTTTTCTATCTCTTTGAGCCAGGCTCGTGCTTCAACGAGGTCAGCAGATCCTAGAAACTCTGGGGGTTTAAGGGACTTGAAGGCTCTAAAGATAGTAGCTGCAGTCTGTTGGGCAGCAGGGGGCTGTGGTGGAATAGGCTGTTGGTTCAGATTTGCTCTTAGCAGTTCCATAAATTCATTCACGGGGTTCCCTCCTTGATGGGTATCCTCAGCCTCTTCTTCTATATATTCTTCCTCATCATATTCATTATAGTCTATGTCTTCTTCACTTCCCTCATTTACTACTGGGTCACCTCATTGTTGGTTAACAGACTCTGCGGGCTGTGCCCTGGTTCCTCTTCTAGGGGGTGGCATTATTCTGATAAGGAAAATTGGTCACATGATTATGACAGTTAGGTTATTTTATTCATATATAAGCATGTCATTTATTATTTAACAGGTTTTATAAAGTGCATTAATATAGACATCAATTCTTTAATAATTGCTTCGATATATATTCATTAGATCTCCCAATTATATCTTGGGGATGAAACAACTAGCCGAGTTCATACATGCCTGATTATAATCTATCACGGCTATTTCTAAATACTGAAAGGAAAATACATAAGCCGTGTACCCTGAAAGGCTAGGAACGCTATCTACTACTAGCAATCCTATCAAAATTGGTGACAAGTCACTCAGCCTTCTTCAAGGTCTACATCTAGTCACTAATCTCTCAGTCACTATCACTGCGAGTGAGGTCACGCACCCTCCTCATCGCTCCTGCAATCATCATCTCGGCATCGACTACCGGGATGTATCCTCCTACTGATGTCATCCTCATCTGATCCCTGGTACAGAGCTCGATCCCATCGATCTCTCTACGGGCTATGGCTGGGGAAGCAGCTCTGAAGTCTCCGGGGTATCCTAGTCGGGTAGCTCTCTCAGCTGTCAGTGCCTGGCATAACTCAGCAATGCGGGCAGGCGCCGCCGTGATCTCAGCGTTAAGCTGACTCACTACCCAGTCATGTACGGCTACATGCATGGTCGCCGGTTGTGGTAGAGGTGAGTCTGGGTCGCTAGAGGATATGTTCTGGACCTCATGGAACTGTGCTCGTATCGCCTCCTCATCATCGTCATCCGTATAGGACTTAGGGCTCTGGATCCCTGGGGGTGGTGTAGGAGAGCGAATAGCCTGGTGTGGGTACATCTCTACATCTCTCCATACTACACCATTAGCTATGGGGACATGAAGCTCAGTCTCCTCTTCTAGGACATCCTCAGTAGGGTCATTGTCTGAATCATCAATGGGTGGGCTCTCTGGCTTGGGAATAGGGTTATGCTCATAAATCATCAATTCATCAACAGGGTCAACCTCCCTCCTAGGCTCCACTGGTACCTGACACAATAGGCAAGGTGTTACTAACTTAGAGTTGGAATTCCCTTGAGGGTAAAACAGTCAAGACTACCCGTGTAGCCTGACGATGAACTCGACTTGGGCTCTAATTGATTGTTTTATTATTCTTAGGTCTACATATTTTATATCCTATCATTTCCAAGATTTGATAACCTAAGGCTCTGATACCATTTCTATAGTTATAGGCATAGCTGGTAAAGGCATTCAACTAAGAGATCATGACAGTATCCACTGTAAATACAGTACATTTAAGTTTTATACACTTAAAATCTTGATACATTTTTGCAGCTTATACACAGTTACACATCTGTACAATAATATGTGCTAAATATTAGCTTTATGAATTGTGGCGCCCCAAAACCCGGGGTCAGGAGTCTCGGAAGCCATGCTATCTAAACTCACACAACTCACACTACAATATGTAAATACTCACGCTTCACGACCCCACCCTTAACACACACACACTACAGGTTATTGTCTTGGAAACGAACCATCATTTACTAGAGAAATTTTATTACAACCCAAATGTAATTAGTCTTACCGGGGGTGACCTTTAAGTAAGGTTAATCCGCCGGCCGAATATACGCTTCTTATTTCTTATTTCACAGAAACCATAATTATAAATAAGCCAAACTATAAACAACTGAAAACTAATCCAGCTTATTCCGACTACCTGAGGTACTGCACCAAACAATCTACGGAACAGCTGGCCATTTCCTACCCATTTCCTGGCTGTGGTTCTCATGGCAGGCATCTTGATTCACTGTTGTGTTGTGTCAATTTAAGAAAACAAGTGTGAGCTAAGATGCTCAGCATAATAATGTACAGTATGAAAATGACTGTATAATAACATCATATATTATATATATGTTTTATTTAAAAGTAGATTTCTCGGTGTCCTACACCTTCTTATGAGAATAATTCTTTTAAGGGGTTTTTATAACCTGCGAATACCTTAATAGTAATCCCAGCACCTAGGCTTGGGTTACGGTATTGCATATCAATTCCAATTGGAAGATTTTTGGACATCTCACAAGAGCCACCGCATACGATGATCAGTCGTCCTACGGAAAGTAACCTTCTTTACTAGTAAAAGGACTAATACCGTCATCTCTCGGGTATCGCCCTGGCCACATTCGGGCTACGTGTCCCATTTTAGGGTATACACATACTTCACAAGTTCCTGAGTACATAAAGTACCTTCGCCTGCGGTACCTTTGGTAGCCCATCCAGCACACGTAGTACCAGAGTCTACCCCTTCATTCTCCTTCAACAGAATTCTATCCATCCCGGGAACTTGAACCACATCGAAGATCCCCAAGCATTTTGCTTGTTGATAGAGATTATTTATCTTTTTAGAATATAAGTGTATATATATGTATATACGTACTTCCGAGAATTTCGGAGGAAGTACTAGGGATGTGAGTTGACCGTTATCAACAGATAATTAATAAGGGGAAAAGTTTCTTCTTGAAACTATATTCAATATAATAATAAGCAGGGATAATATTCACCGACGATCTGAAATTATTCGAATGATACTTCTAAATCAGAAGGTATATCAGGATCTATGATCTTTAAATCAATAACAATCCTTAAATAAATAATCATTAATTAAATAGTAGTCTATAAATAATTAAATGATAATTGATATTCATCATACCTCGAATGAGTTATTCTTTTAAAAGATTTATTTAAATAGTGTTCCTCAACTAGTTTGTGTTTACATAATTAATAATCTATAATGATTAATCGGGCTTGAAACAAATAAACGTTGAAGTATACTACTCCTACAATAAAGGAATACGTATATAATATTTAATATCTGAATCAATAAAATATAGTTGAGGGAATATGCTCATTGGGAAATCGTTTTAAAAGTTCGAGGTGTTTTAATGTTTCGTAAGTGGACGATGAGTCCCTTTAAAACGTACTATTATGGACTTATATCCGTCCTATAATATCTCCGGAACGATTCCCGGGTTTTATCTTAAATCCCGACCGACACTCGGTCTTCTATCATACATTACGCTTAAAGCGAAATAACATTTCACGATATATACTTATCGTACAACATCGCTATATCATGCGAAAATTCAAAACTACGTATCATGGCAAACATAGTATTTATGCGATGATAGTAAAACAATCTTTTCACAACACAACAGTAAAATGGAGTTGGGTTTGTAAACTTGCCTGGGTATCTCGAGGTGGAGGATGCTCTAGGTTCCGCTCAGAAATCTATAACCATAAACACATTTCATTTCGTTAGGTTCCGTCCTAATTCACGGTAATTCGCACTCATGAGCTACTCATTATACACCCTCTCAACTCATACTACCCTTAACATTTCTTTTAAGTCATAAATACTTTATGGTCACTTCATTTTCCTAAGTATCTTGAGTTCATTCTCATTATCGTTGTCGGCTCCGCTTAAGGATTCTTACGGTTTCTACTCGCGCGGTCTCGGCTCCGACATTTTTATAAAATTGAGAAATCATTATTTTTACTGGAAATTTTTATGAAAGTTAGGAAAATCCACATGTTACTCTCTGTAAAAATTTCATGATTTATGAATACCTTTAACTCTATCCTTTATATTTTCAAAGTTCGTGATTTGAGCAGTTTTTTTCGCGTAAAACACTTTTACTAAAACGATCATAACTTTTGATCCGTAAATCGGAATTAAGCGATTCAAGCGCCTAAACGATCCTTATAACATTTTCTATCTTAAAAAAAGGTTATTTCTTAAGAATCTACAGTTTACAACTTCTAGACATTCTGCAGAAACTTAAAGTTACGGTTTGTTGTTTTTAACGAAGTTACGTTTACGATCGGGGTTTCGTTTATACCTTAACTATCAACACAACCACCAACAATCATCATATCATCATCAACACACAAAATTCTCTCAAGAACATCATGTTCTTGAGGCAACAACAACCAACCTTAAATCTACTTAACTTAATTATCAAGATTTCATAAACAACACTTAGTAAGCTAGGTTTACTAACACCCACTAAATGGATCTTAAACATGAACCTTTAATAAAGTTAGGTCAAAGATTTTTACCTTTCTTGAAAGCTTGAGATGTGTTCTTGAGGATGGTGGAGGCTTGGAAGTGCTTGGTATGATTTTTGGAACCTAAAACCACCATTAAAATCAAGAAACCAAAGAGAGGTTACTATTCACACTATTCACTAGTGAGTTTCTTGAATTTATTCCACCAATCAAACCTTGATAAAAAGAGATGAAAGATTTTTCTTACCTTATTTTAGTTGCTAGGAGGCTTGGGAAATAATTGTGGGATTTTACAAGAACTAGAGCTTGAAGTTTTGAATTGTAATTCCTTCTTTTTTTTCTTCAAATAGCCGAATGGGAGCAAATGGGGGTGGGGGGTATTTATAGCCCTTGGTTGCTTCTCTTGGATGAATTCTAGGTTGCTTCTTGGAAGGTGACTTGATATCTTTGCAAGTTAATCTTTATTCTTCCTAGGATAGCTTAGGTTTATTCCTTGTCTCCAAATCCATGGACAAATCTTTGTAGCTTGCTAGCTTACAAGCTAAAATACAAGGTTAGCTCCTTAGCACACTATTTGCTAGCTAGCTTGGTCATCCTAGGGTTAGCTTACTATTTGATGAAGTAACCATGGTTACTTCCTTACCATGGTTTAGTAGTGCATTACGTTTAATTAATCATTTACGCGTTCGCTCGGTTACTTAAACGTTCTCCACAATACTTATTCGTAAATGGTTCGCAATGTAATTCTTTTCGTATTTATTCCTTATATTTTTATTTATCCTAATTGAATATAAATCCGTAGGATTTTAATCTCGTAATTATATTGTGATTCCCGTAGTCCTTGATAAGTCGTAATTACGGTTGTTTTTCAAAGTTCGTTTTCTTCGAAAACTAATAGCGTTTACATACACTTATTTGGTACGTATAGTCGTAATATCTATTCCGAAACTCATTTTCTTATGCACTATATAGTGTGGGCTCAAAAGTTTTCCCGTCTGTCAGGGTTACTATTCATTAAACGTTTTACAGGGTCTCAAAAATTCGAGTTATTACATGAATGGTAGAGGTGTACAAAGGGAACTTGCTTTGTTTTTGTTTGAATTGTTTTACTATTTTCTGCAAGCGCTTTAAGTTACACAGTTGTTCATAGATTGTCTTGTTGCTTGTATTATTAGATAAGTTGGTACTTATGTCTTTGAAAATGCATGTGAACCGAGATTTAACGTGATATTTTTAGGGAAAAGGTTAATATCCCTCCGTAAATCATTTATTGTTGGTTTCAGGCTGATGTTCCTAACACACACGATATATATATATAACACCTGTTTGAGTAATACGTTGAAAGGAAAACAAAAGCCTACTGATATATTTCTGAACATAGAAAAGAACTGAGTTACAAAAGAGAGAATATAAAGATAACCCCCGTACTGCTAAAAAATAGCAACTTACTCCTAAAAAGACTCTACCACTACTTCACTTATTCAAAACACTCCTACTATTTCTAAAACTGAACACGACCCATTCAAAAGCAAATAACACGTATTGACAGCCACAAAACTTGACATTAACATATTTATTCTAACTTAGTTTAGACTATATTCCAACATGCTCCCCCTTAGTCTAAACTCCTTTATGCAACTTCTTGACACCCAATAATGCGCACATTCTTTCGAACTTCACAGTAGCCATTTCCTTGGTCAAGACATCTGATTTTTGATCTTCAGTTCTTATATGCTTGATAACAATCTCCCCCCACTCCACACGTTCGCGTATAAAATGATAACGAACGTCAATATGTTTACTACGCCCATGAAAAACCGGATTTTTTGCCAAATCGATAGCAGATTTGTTGTCATTATAAATTGTGACAGGACCTTGTTTCTCACCTGTTAGCTGACTGAGCAAGTTACGGAGCCATACTCCTTGGTAGGCTGTAGCAGTGGCTGCCATAAATTCAGCTTCATACGAGCTTAACGCCACACACCGTTGTTTCTGCGATACCCAGGTGATTAAACTCTCGTTCAAGTAAAAGACCATGCCTCCCGTACTCCTTCGATCCTCAATATTCCCTGCCAAATCACTGTCGGAATATCCAGACAAGAGACAGTTTCCTGAGCCTTGCGAATATACCAACCCATAGTCAATAGTTCCCTTTACATACCGTAATATACGCTTGAGTGCATTCTGATGGACCACTGTTGGACGCTCCATGTATCTACTGATAATACCAACTGAGAATGCGAGATCAGGATGGGTGTGTACGAGGTACCTCAACCCTCCCACTAAGGACTTAAACTGAGTAGAGTCCACAGCTTTCCCTTGCTCATCCTTGCAGAGCAACATGTTTGGCTCCATCGGATACTTTACTGGATTACATCCAGCCATACAACCTCTCTCAAGCAATTTCCTTGTATATGCTGACTATTTAAGCTCCGTATAACCCTTCTGTTGATTAACCTCGATGCCAAGATAATAAGTTAATTTTCCAAGGTAACTCATATCGGACTCCTTATTCATTTGACACTTGAAGTCATTGATCATTGACATGCTCGTTCCAGTTATCAGTAAGTCATCGACGTATACACCAACAATCAGTGAACCAGCTACCTCCCTTTTGGTGTAAAAGACGTGCTCATTAGGACATTTAACAAAACCCAAGTACTCCAGACATTTGTTTAGTTTTGTATACCATGCCCGAGGGGCCTGACGTAGCCCATACAGCGCTTTCATTAATTTATAAACCAAGTGCTCTTGATTCTCTTTGACAAACCCTTCTGGTTGACATACATACACTGTTTCCAGCTGTAATATCCGGGATATATCGTGTAATTATTTTTGCTAATAAACAATTATTATATGTGTTCCGTATCTATTCTATGAATTATTTGTTAAGTGTTATATGTGTTTGGATGTTTAAAAATAATATTAATTGAGTATTTTAATTTTTATATATCCAAAATAAAATATAGATAATTGTCATATCTTCCTATTTATTTTTATGATGATTTATGATTTTATAGGAAATATATGGATTTTATAAAATCTTTTTCCGAGTATTTAAAAACTATTTTATTCAATCGGGAACCAACCAACGTCATCCGTTTTTACGTTTTTATAACCCGAAACTCTTCCGAGAACTCCTTCCTAACCTAATTGCAATATTCCGAGCATTTTCCATGTTTCGACTTTTTCGATCCGGCATACGGTTTGTCCTACGCGGGTCCCGGCGCAACATTTTCGATACATTATTTGTTTCGGTAAATCAATAAAACTCGTATTTTCGATAAACGGGATCTTTTTATTAAACTATCACAATTATCACCTCGTAATACGTGTAACCAGGCGCTGAGACCAAGACCGCAGTACAAATTGTACTAATATGGATATTTATCCCGAAAATCGGTACCGTCTACATCAGTTTTTATAAATAAACGTATCATTTCATATCCGGAATGATCCAACGGGATACTAATTTTCCGTAATCATAAATAGCCTTTACCGTATTTTATTTTGTATCAAAAATCATTTGCAGTCAGCTAAATATATAATTTTCCAGAGAAAAACCCTAATTTCATAAAACCTTCTGAGAATCAAACCACAGTTTCAAGGTGTTAGTGAAATCCGTTTGGAAAGTTGGAGTAACCAAAACGAAGGATTTTGAGTGTACTTTCAGATTCTAGGACTCGTTTTACTGCAGAAATCAAGGTTTAATTTCTATATTTTTAATTATTTTCGAATTATTTTTATTAAAAATATGAATTTTTGTACGGATGATTGTTTGGATGATTTGATGATTGTATGTTGTAGAGCTTGTTTTCCTGATGATTTTAATATGTCATATGTCTGATTTGGAGTTCAATAACATGTTCAAAATTGAGTTTAAATTTCGAATTTCAAAATTAGGGTTTATAACCTGTATGAATGTTTTCAATTGAAATTTGGGGCTTTTTGATTTAGGGGTTATTAGCTGTTGATTTATAGTGGGTTGTGTTCCTTATGAAATTTGCAATCGATTGGTATATAGCTCGTTAACAGAGGATTAATGAATCGAAGGGAGTTGTGTTTTTAAATTTTCGATGTTTCGCCGGAAACCGGCGATGTTCTTGGCCAATTTCCGGCCAAGTCTGGGGTTATTGAAATGTTTTGATTGCATAAATAGATTCCCGGTGATGAGTAGAAGTGATCTGGAGGAGATGGAGGGGTGACGGTGCCGGAGATGAGTTCTCCGGCGAGCCAGTCATTTTTCCGGCGACTAAACTGCAAAATTGCAGTTTAGTCCCTGAACTATTAAAGATGGTGAAGTTTAGTCCCCCAGGTTTCCAAAACTTGCAGAAATAGGATTCCTGTTTATAAATTATTTAAAAATTATATTTCCTATTTATTTTAATTATAAAAATTCGTTTTTAATTTCTGAAAATTCCAAAAATTATTATTTTAATTCCAAAAAATTATTTTTAATTCAAAAATAAATCTGAATTAATTAGTTAATTAATTTTAGTTAATAATTAATTGATTAATTGGTCAATTAATTCGAAAATTAATTGATTAATTAATTTAATTAATTATTAATTAATTTTAATTAATTATTTAATTAGATTTAATTATTTAAAAATGATTTAAAAATTTTGAAAAATAGTTTCGAGCTTTAAAATATTATTTTAAATTGTTTTCAAGGCTCGATAATGATTATAAAATTGTTTTGAAGCCAGATTTGGCCAACCGAACCATGTTTATTACTCCGAAATTGATCCAACGACCCGTTTTAATTCCGAAAAATATTTAAAAAATCATTTTAAATACCCGAAAGCCTGTTTATGACCCGAGACTTCTTTATAAATGATATATCCTTGATTATTTGATGTGTTATGTGCTATATGTGACCTGTTGGTTAACTATCGGTCTATATGTTCGGTATCTACTTGTTTATAGTATAACTTTCAATCCGTTAATCGGATTTGGGTGAAACGAAGGGTAGATAGAAGTACATGTCAAATAAGATCGTATGAGTTGAATATTGATCGATGCTTATAATATGTGAACAGAAGAGGCAAGGCGTAGGAAAGAGAAACAGATAGTTGAGGAGTAAGACAGTTGTGATTGAAAGTGAGCGCAGTATAGCAAGCTAATACCAGGCAAGTGTTCTGAACTTTCTCGAGATATAGTGTAGTGGATTGATAGTCCTGTTCTATATTGCAAGTGCTTTGAAGTACTGAACCCAAAACCCTGATTCCAGTTATTGATCTTGAGCCGTAAACCTTATTCTTTCCAAACCATTGATTGTTGTACACCCAAATATGAACCACCAATATACGATACTACTCCACAAATACATACAAACTACATACCAAACACTGAACCGAATTACTTATATACTCAAACCATTGTACCTTATGATTTGAAAGACCAATTCATGGTAACCCTGAAACACTGATTCCTTTGTTATCCATTTCTTTCATTACCTAACAGTCAAGCTTTAAAAATGCCATATTGATCCTCATAAAGATTGAAACCATTTCATTATTGAATGTCCAATGTTGTTAATGATTCTGTTTATTGCTTATTATTGTTTATCCTGTTATTATGTTAGAATTGGATTGTTTTTATAAAATTGTGGACCAGATTCGTGGTCAGACCATATAATGGTCAAGTTAGGCCAATGTGTGCCTTGGATCCAGTAGTTAGAGCAGTGTTGTGTGCTTTGCTCGGGGTTAGTGCGTGACTGATCAGCAGTCTAACCTTGGTTTTTAAAATGAAAATATAATATCCAATTCTAAATCATAATTCATTGTTCACTCAATATCATAAACCTTTTTCACTTGATGATCATTATTCTCAGTTTTGTCATTGTGACTTGCTGAGCTAGTTAGCTCATTTGTGCGATGTTGTTTATGTTCTTTTCCAGTGAAGAAGGAACCTGTTGGTACCGAGGATCCCCAGTCCAGCGTGAGAGCTAGGGGTTCAAGTTGATCGAGTTAAGCTAGTAGGCACCTTTTGGAGTAATTTAAGTTTGTTAAAGTTTGTAATAATGTTTAATACTCAGTTCTGAGTTTGGATAGTTTGGATTTGAACGGTTTGTAATATAAGTGTGTGTTTGGCTTGTGTGCATACTTTAATTTGTTACGGTCCGTGGTAGTTGGTAAGTAGGGTCACTGCATATTATTATTATCTTTATTATTGTTATAAGCAGGTTATAAATAAGGTGTATGTGTGTGGACCCCAAACTTCTGACCCGGGTTTGGAGGGCGCCACAGGTTTGATATCAGAGCTACAGGTTATAAGTCACTGACACAGGCCTAGGTTGGCGGGAATGGTTAGAGGGTTAGAATTAGAAGTAAGAAATAGAAAGATAGAACATTGAGAGGTTGAGTGCTACAGTATAATAGGTATTAGTATAATTCACGTCGTGGTTCGAGATTCTTATACACCGATATGATTTCAGATAGCAGCGATGGCCGACTCTTTCATCCCCGTATCAGGTGATCACTCAGAGCCTTCCGTTGGAGTACCATCATCAGATCCACGTCCTGTTGTTCCACCAGTGTTGGCTATTCAACCTCCACCTATGTTGCAGCTCGTACCATTACAGGCTATTCCACCCCCAGGCATGAGGCCACCTATCAGAGGACCCCCACCTGCTGATTCAGGCTTTACTGGTCATTCAGTTACAGGAGTACCTTTCCAGTTCTCTTCTTATCATGTCCCATATCATCAGTTTGAGGCTTGCCTTATGGAGCAGCGATTCCTACAGGGTCAGATTCGGGAGTTATTGCATATCATGCGTACTAGAGAGATTGGGAGTGGTGAGAGGCGACTTAGAGAGAGGCTTCAGGTGTTTCGTAGAGCAGCTACTGTGAGGATTGCTGAGGCTACACATGAGGACATCACCCCTGATTTCCTAGTGGAGTGGGCTAAGTGGGTTCTGGAGGAGCTTGAGGAGATTGGAGGTTCAAACATGCCATGAGTCAGAGATCCAGAAATGGAGATGCTGATTAGAGTTGTTATAGTTGTGTAGTATGTACAGTTGTGTGTAGTATGTATCAGTAGACTTTTGAGTTGTATTTATAGACTAGATATGCTGACTAATGAGTAGGTTGTTGTACCCTTTTACTTTTACTTTCGAAGCATTTTTACGCTTGTACTACCCAAAACTTTTGATCTATATATATATCAGTACCTTTTCCTTTTCAGCATTGTCATTTACTTTACTGCACTTGTTCTACTTTACCTTATTTATTGCACCAGTTATACCCCTGTGATACCATGTACCCTGTTCCCTTAACTGTTTATATTATGTAAAGAAGCATGCAATTTACTTAGTTCAACTGTTACAACTATTTTTAAAAAGAGATATTTCTGTTCTACAAAATTTTTCTTTTATGCAAAGATTTGATTTAAAAGCTAAATAAGTTGTTTGATTCTTTACAGAAAATGCCTCCCAGAAGAAATACCCGCACCAACACCCAAAATGAAGAAACCAACAATAACAATAACAACCAAGATGATACAAACCAGAGTATGCACCCAGGACACATAGATCCAGCAATAGCCCAGATTCTTCAAATCTTGGCCCAACAAACAGTTCACCTGGCACAACAACAGCAAAGACAGACCAATCCCCAGGTAACTTTCAAAACTTTTCAGGCAGTACACCCACCAGAATTCAAGGGTTCCTTAGAGCCGATTGAAGCAAATGTTTGGTTAAAGGAAATAGAGAAGACATTTGCCTTAGTGAAAGTGAAGGAAGAATATAAGGTTGAGTTTGCCAGCTATTATTTGAAAAATGAGGCCACCTATTGGTGGGAAATGGTGAAGACATTGGAAGGTACTGATGTTATTGCTTGGGAGAGATTTAAGGAATTGTTTTTAGGAAAGTATTTTCCCCGGTTAGTCTAGGATCAGATGGAGTTGCAGTTTTTAGAGTTGAAGCAAGAAAATATGTCGGTGGCTGATTATGAAATCAAGTTTGAAGAATTGTCAAGGTCTGTGCCGTCATATGTGGATACTGACAGGAAGAAGGCTAAAAGATTCCAGCAAGGTCTAAAACCATGGATTAGAGGGAAGGTAGCCATTTTTGAGTTGGATACCTATGCAGGAGTTGTACAGAAGGCCATGATCGCAGAGACAGAGAGCGAGATGTCACAGAAGGAGAAACAAAGTAAGAAAAGGAAATTTGAGGGAAATGAAGGTCAGTCACAACCAGGGAAGTTTCCAAATTTTAAGAAGGGCAAGTTTCAGCCAGGAAGAAATTATAATTTCAGGAGACAAAATGCAGGCGATGGAGGCCAGGGCAACCGTCCAGTTAATGTGAATCAGCCGAATCAGTTGAGATTAACTTTTCCAGATTGTCAGGTATGTAGGAAGAAGCATGGAGGAGTTTGTAATAAGTTGAATGTAGTTTGTTTCAAGTGCAATCAGAAAGGGCACTATTCAAGGGAGTGCCGAAATCAGCCAGCAAAAGAGCCAGCAAATAAGGATCAGCCTATTCGAAATCCAGTAGTTAAGGTTCCAGCTATTGGATTTACATGCTTCAAATGTGGGAAGCCAGGACATATAGCAAGGGATTGCAAGACACCAGCCCCAGTCAGTAATGTATTGAGGATTATGGGATCTACCCCAACAGTGAACGAGACTCTAAGGGCTAGAGTTTTTGATATGTCTGTGAAGGACGCTATCCAGGATACTGATGTCGTGGCAGGTACGCTTAATGTGAATTCTTTAAGTGCCAAAGTGTTAATAGATTCGGGAGCAACTCGATCATTTGTTTCCCAAGATTTTGTTAGTAAGTTAAATTGTTCAGTTGAGTTTTTAAATAAAATAATGACTGTAGAGTTAGCAAATCAAGAACGTGTATCTGTTAATCAAGTTTGTGGGAATTGTGAGATTGAGATTTCTGGTAGTAAGTTTTGTGTAGATTTGATACCACTTAAGTTAGGAGAATTTGACGTTATCTTAGGAATGGATTGGTTATCTAAGCACGATGCCCAGATAGATTATCGAAATAAGAAGGTAATGGTGAACACACCAGACGAAAGGATAGTAACGTTCAAGGGCCAGAAGCAAGTAAAGAAGTTCTTAAAAATGATTCAATCCAAGAAGTTACTACGGCAAGGATGCGAACATTTCGTGGCATATGTGATTGACAGAAGTTAGGATCTAGCAAAACTTGAAGATATTCCAGTCGTCAATAAATTTCCAGACGTGTTTCCCGATGAGTTACCAGGACTTCCTCCAGACAGAGAAATTGAGTTTGCAATCGACTTAGCACCTGGAACAAAACCAGTATCCAAGGCCCCGTACAGAATGGCGCCCGTTAAAATGAAGGAGCTAGCGAAGCAATTGCAAGAGTTATTAGAGAAAGGAGTCATCAGACCCAGTGTATCCCCATGGGGTGCACCGGTATTGTTTTTCAAGAAGAAAGACGGAAGCATGAGACTGTGCATCGACTATAGGGAGCTCAATAAGCTTACAATTAAGAACAAGTATCCATTACCCAGAATTGACGATCTATTTGACCAGTTGAAGGGAGCCAAGTACTTCTCCAAGATTGACTTAAGATCGGGATATCATCAACTAAAGGTTAAGCCAGAGGATATACCAAAGACAGCTTTCAGGACAAGGTATGGACATTATGAATTTTTAGTTATGTCTTTTGGATTGACCAATGCCCCGGCAGCGTTTATGGACTTGATGAGCAGGATTTTCAAAGAATACTTGGACAAGTTTGTTATTGTGTTTATAAACGATATTTTGATTTATTCAAAGATGGAAGAGGATCATGCGGAACATTTAAGAACAACTTTGGAGATTTTAAGGAAAAAGAAGTCATATGCTAAATTCTCGAAGTGTGAATTTTGGCTACAGGAAGTTCAGTTCTTAGGACACATAGTCTGTAATGAAGGGATCAAAGTGGACCCAGCAAAGATTGAGGCCATTACAAATTGGGAAAGACAAGGAACACTCACAGAGGTAAGAAGTTTCTTGGGATTAGCGCGATATTATCGTCGATTCGTTAAAAATTTCTCAAGGATTGCAACACCATTGACAAAGCTTACGCGGAAGAATGAAAATTTTATGTGGAATGATAAATGTGAAGAAAGTTTTCAGGAATTAAAGCGAAGATTAATCATGGCACCTGTTTTGTCACTTCCAGACGATCAAGGGAATTTCGTAATTTATAGCGATGCTTCTCATAAAGGACTAGGATGTGTTCTGATGTAGCATCATAAGGTGATTGTGTATGCGTCAAGACAATTGAAACCACACGAACAGAAATATCCTACTCATGATTTGGAGCTAGCAGCCATAGTTTTCGCTTTGAAAATTTGGAGACATTATCTATATGGAGAAAAATACAAGATTTACATGGATCACAAAAGCTTGAAGTACATATTCACACAGAAGGAGCTTAATATGAGGCAAAGGAGATGGTTACAATTAATCAAGGATTACGACTGCACGATTAATTATCATCCCGGTAAAGCGAACGTTGTAGCAGATGTGTTGAGTCGGAAGGAAAAGTTAAATGTGTTATCAGTGCCCGGAGAAATATATAAGGAATTTCAGAAATTGGAATTGGAAATTAGAGGTTGCAAGCCTGGTGAAGCAAAACTGTATAGTATGACTTTCCAGCCAGAGTTGTTAGAGAAGATAAAGAAGTGTCAGGAAGATGTAATGGATCAAGATATAAATCGTTTGGTAGGTGAAGAATTGTGTACGCAAAAGGACGATCAAGGTATTCTTAGGTTTTCTTCTAGAATTTGGATTCCACCGGTGACAGAGCTGAAGAATGAAATTTTACAAAGGAAGCTCATAATTCAAGGTATTCAATCCATCCAGGGAGTACCAAGATGTACAGAGATTTAAAAGAAAATTATTGGTGGCCAGATATGAAGAGGGAAATTGCGGAATAGGTTAGCAGATGTTATACATGTCAGGAGTTAAAGCAGAGCATCAGAGACCAAGTGGATTGCGATAGCCATTGGAAATTCCAGAGTGGAAGTGGGAACATATTTCCATGGATTTCATAGTTGGATTACCAAGGACAAGGGCTAATCATGATGCCATTTGGGTTATAGTGGATAGACTTACCAAGTCAGCTCATTTTCTGCCTATAAATGAAAGATTTTCGCTCGACAAGTTAGTTCGTATGTACCTGAAGGAAATTGTAGTTCGTCATGAAGTTCCTGTGTCTATCGTATCTGATCGAGATCCAAGATTTAATTCAAGATTTTTGAAAAGTTTTCAAGAATGTTTGGGAACAAGACTGAATATGAGTACAGCTTACCACCCACAGACGGACGGCCAGAGTGAAAGAACGATCCAGATGATTGAAGATATGTTACGTGTTTGTGCAATTGATTTCAAAGGGAGTTGGGACGAGCATTTACCTCTGGTAGAATTTGCATACAACAACAGTTATCACGCCATTATTTGGATGCCACCTTATGAAGCCCTTTATGGACGCAAATGCAGATCTCCAGTGTATTGGGACAAAGTAGGAGAACGCAAAATACTTGGACCTGAATTAGTGCAACAGACAAAGGAAGTTATTGAAGTTATCCAGAAGAGATTGATATCCGCACAGGACCCTCAAAGGAAATATGCAGATCAGTCAAGAAAAGACATGGAATTCGAAGAAGGGAATGTGGTATTACTGAAAGTATCACCATGGAAGGGATTGACGAAATTTGGAAAGAAAGGAAAGCTGAGCCCAAGATATGTCGGACCTTTTAAGATTCTAAAACACGTTGGCAAAGTAGCTTACGAGTTGGCGTTACCTCCGTACATGGAGGACATTCACAATGTTTTTCACGTATCGATGCTTAAGAAATATAATCCAGACTCTAGGCATGTAATAGAATATGAGCCAATAGAGCTTCACGCAGATTTGTCATATGTAGAGAGTCCGATAGTGATTCTAGAGGAAAGAGAGAAAGTATTGAGAAATAAAGTGGTAAAGTTAGTAAGAGTATTGTGGAGAAACCCAATGTTTGAAGAGTCAACCTGGGAATTAGAAAGTGATATGAAAGAAAAGTACCCTCATTTGTTTTCTTAGGAGATTCTGAGGACAGAATCCTTTTAACGGGGGAAGGATATAATATTCGGGATATATCGTGTAATTATTTTTACTAATAAACAATTATTATATGTGTTCAGTATTTATTCTGTGAATTATTTGTTAAGTGTTAAATGTGTTTGGAAGTTTAAAAATAATATTAATTGAGTATTTTAATTTTTATATGTCCAAAATAAAATATAGATAATTTTCATATCTTCCTATTTATTTTTATGATGATTTATGATTTTATAGGAAATATATAAATTTTATAAAATCTTTTTCCGAGTATTTAAAAACTATTTTATTCAATCTGGAACCAACCGACGTCATCTGTTTTTACATTTTATAACCCGAAACTCTTCCGAGAACTCCTTCCTAACCTAATTGCAATATTCCGAGCATTTTCCATGTTTCGACTTTTTTGATCCGGCGTACGGTTTGTCCTGCGCGGGTCCCGGCGCAACATTTTCGATACATTATTTGTTTCGGTAAATCAATAAAACTCGTATTTTTGATAAACGGGATCTTTTTATTAAACTATCACAATTATAACCTCGTAATACGTGTAACCAGGCGCTGAGACCAAGACCGCAGTACAAATTGTACTGATTTGGATATTTATCCCGAAAACCGGTACCGTCTGCATCAGTTTTTATAAATAAACGTACCATTTCATATCCGGAATGATTCAACGGGATACTAATTTTCCTTAATTATAAATAGCCTTTACCATATTTTATTTCGTATCAAAAATCATTTGCAGTCAGCTAAATATATAATTTTCCAGAGAAAAACCTTAATTTCATAAAACCTTCTGAGAATCAAACCACAGTTTCGAGGTGTTAGTGAAATTCGTTTGGAAAGTTGGAGTAACCAAAACGAAGGATTTGGAGTGTACTTTCAGATTCCAGGACTCATTTTAATACAGAAATCAAGGTTTAATTTCTATATTTTTAATTATTTTTATTAAAAATTTGAATTTTTGTACGAATGATTGTTGGGAGGATTTGATGATTGTATGTTGTAGAGCTTGTTTTCCTGATGATTTTCATATGTCATATGTCTGATTTGGAGTTCAATAACATGTTCAAAATTGAGTTTAATTTTCGAATTTCAAAATTAAGATTTATAACCCGTATGAATGTTTTCAATTGAAATTTGGGCCTTTTTGATTTAGGGGTTATTAGCTGTTGATTTATAATGGGTTGTGTTCCTAATGAAATTTGCAATCGATTGGTATATAGCTCGTTAACAGAGGATTAGTGAATCAAAGGGAGTTGTGTTTTTAAATTTTCGATGTTTCGCCGGAAACCGGCGATGTTCTTGGCCAATTTCCGGCCAAGTCTGGGGTTATTGAAATGTTTTGATTGCATAAATAGATTTCTGGTGATGAGTAGAAGTGATCTGGAGGTGATGAAGGGGTGACGGTGCTGGAGACGAGTTCTCCGGCGAGCCAGTCGTTTTTCCGGCAACTATTACTGCAAAATTGCAGTTTAGTCCCTGAACTATTAAAGATGGTGAAGTTTAGTCCCCCAGGTTTCCAAAACATGCAGAAATAGGATTCCTGTTTATAAATTATTTAAAAATCATATTTCCTATTTATCTTAATTATAAAAATTCGTTTTTAATTTCTGAAAATTCCAAAAATTATTATTTTAATTCCAAAAAATTATTTTTAATTCAAAAATAAATCTGAACTAATTAGTTAATTAATTTTAGTTAATAATTAATTGATGAATTGGTCAATTAATTCAAAAATTAATTGATTAATTGATTTAATTAATTATAAATTGATTTTAATTAATTATTTAATTAGATTTAATTATTTAAAAATGATTTAAAAATTCCGAAAAATAGTTTCGAGCTTTAAAATATTATTGTAAATTGTTTTCAAGGCTCGATAATGATTATAAAATTGTTTTGAAGCCAGATTTGGTCAACCGAACCATGTTTATTACTCTGAAATTGATCCAACGACCCGTTTTAATTCCGTAAAATATTTTAAAAATCATTTTAAATACCCGAAAGCCTGTTTATGACCCGAGACTTCTTTATAAATGATATATCCTTGATTATTTGACGTGTTATGTGCTATATGTGACCTGTTGGTTAACTGTCGGTCTATATGTTCGGTATCTACTTGTTTATAGTATAACTTTCAATCCGTTAATCGGATTTGGGTGAAACGAAGGGTAGATAGAAGTACATGTCAAATAAGATTGTATGAGTTGAATATTGATCGATGCTTATAATATGTGAACAGAAGAGACAAGGCGTAGGAAAGAGAAACAGATAGTTGAGGAGTAAGACAGTTGTGATTGAAAGTGAGCGTAATATAGCAAGCTAATACCAGGCAAGTGTTCTGAACTTTCTCAAGATATAGTGTAGTGGATTGATATTTCTGTTCTATATTGCAAGTGCTTTGAAGCACTGAACCCAAAACCCTGATTCCAGTTATTGATCTTGAGCCGTAAACCTTATTCTTTCTAAAACATTGATTGTTGTACACCCAAATACGAACCACCAATATACGATATCACTCCACAAATACATACAAACTAAATACCAAACACTGAACCGAATTACTTAAATTCTCAAACCATTGTACCTTATGATTTGAAAGACCAATTCCTGGTAACTCTGAAACACTGATTCCTTTGTTATCCAATTCTTTCATTACCTAACAGCCAAGCTTTGAAAATGCCATATTGATCCTCATAAAGATTGAAACCATTTCATTATTGAATGTCCAATGTTGTTAATGATTCTATTTATTGCTTATTATTGTTTATCCTGTTATTATGTTAGAATTGGATTGTTTTTATAAAATTGTGGACCAGATTCGTGGTCAGACCATATAATGGTCAAGTTAGGCCAATGTGTGCCTTGGATCCAGTAATTAGAGTAGTGCTGTGTGCTTTGCTCGGGGTTAGTGCGTGACTGATCAGCAGCCTAACTTTGGTTTTTAAAATAAAAATATAATATCCAATTCTAAATCATAATTCATTGTTCACTCAATATCATAAACATTTTTCACTTGATGATCATTGTTCTCAGTTTTGTCATTGTGACTTGCTGAGCTAGTTAGCTCATTTGTGCAATGTTGTTTATGTTCTTCTCCAGTGATGAAGGAACCTGTTGGTACCGAGGATTCCCAGTCCAGCGCGAGAGCTAGGGGTTCAAGTTGATCGAATTAAGCTAGTAGGCACCTTTTGGAGTAATTTAAGTTTGTAAAAGTTTGTAATAATGTTTAATACTCAGTTCTGAGTTTCGATAGTTGTGATTTGAACGGTTTGTAATATAAGTGTGTGTTTAGCTTGTGTGCATACTTTAACCTGTTGCGGTCCGTGGTAGTTGGTAAGTAGGGTCACTGTATATTATTATTATCTTTATTATTGTTATAAGCATGTTATAAATAAGGTGTGTGTGTGTGGACCCCAAACTTCTGACCCGGGTTTGGAGGGCGCCATATGTTTAATATTAGAGCTACAGGTTATAAGTCACTGACATAAGCCTAGGTTGACGGGAATGGGTAGAGGGTTAGAATTAGAAGTAAGAAATAGAAAGATAGAATGTTGAGAGGTTGAGTGCTATAGTATAATAGGTATTAGTATAATTCGCATCGTGGTTCGAGATTCTTATACAGCGATATGATTTCAGATAGCAGCGATGGTCGACTCTTTCATCCCCGTATCAGCTGATCACTCAGAGCCTTCCGTTGGAGTACCATCTTCAGATCTACGTCCTGTCGTTCCACCAGTGTTTGTTATTCAACCTCCACCTGTGTTGCAGCCCGTACAATTACAGGCTATTCTACCCCCAGGCATGACGCCACCTATCAGAGGACCCCCACCTGCTGATTCAGGCTTTACTGGTCATTCAGTTACAGGAGTACCTTTCCAGTTCTCTTCTTATCCTGTTCCATGTCACCAGTTTGAGGCTTGCCTTATGGAGCAGCGATTCCTACAGGGTCAGATTCGGGAGTTATTGCATATCATGCGTACCAGAGAGGTTGGGAGTGGTGAGAGGCGACTTAGAGAGAGGCTTCAGGTGTTTCGTAGAGCAACTGCTGTGAGGATTGCTGAGGCTACACATAAGGACATCACCCCTAATTTCCTAGTGGAATGGGCTAAGTGGGTTCTAGAGGAGCTTGAGGAGATTGGAGGTCTAGACATGCCATGAGTCAGAGATCGAGAAATGGAGATGCTGATTAGAGTTGTTATGGTTGTGTAGTATGTACAGTAGTGTGTAGTATGTATCAGTAGACTTTTGAGTTGTATTTATAGACTAAATATGCTGACTAATGAGTAGGTTGTTGTACCCTTTTGCTTTTACTTTCGAAGCATTTTTACGCTTGTACCACCCAAAACTTTTGATCTATATATATATCAGTACCTTTTCCTTTTCAGCATTGTCATTTACTTTACTGCACCTGTTCTACTTTACCTTATTTATTGCACCAGTTATACCCCTGTGATACCATGTACCCTGTTCCCTTAACTGTTTATATTCTGTAAAGAAGCATGCAATTTACTTAGTCCAACTGTTACAACTGTTTTTAAAAAGAGATATTTATGTTCTATAAAACTTTTCTTTTATGCAAAGATTTGATTTAAAAGCTAAATAAGTTGTTTGATTCTTTACAGAAAATGCCTCCCAGAAGAAATACCCGCACCAACACCCAAAATGAAGAAACCAACAACAACAATAACAACCAAGATGATACAAACCAGAATGTGAACCCAGGACCCATAGATCCAGCAATAGCCTAGATTCTTCAAATCTTGGCCCAACAAACAGTTCACCTGGCACAACAACAGCAAAGACAGACCAATCCCCAAGTAACTTTCAAAACTTTTCAGGCAGTAAACCCACCAAAATTTAAGGGTTCCTTAGAGCTGATTGAAGCAAATGTTTGGTTAAAGGAAATAGAGAAGGCATTTGCCTTAGTGAAAGTGAAGGTAGAACAGAAGGTTGAGTTTGCCAGCTATTATTTGAAAAATGAGGCCACCTATTGGTGGGAAATGGATAAGACATTGGAAGGTACTGATGTTATTACTTGGAGAGGTTTAAGGAATTGTTTTTAGAAAAGTGTTTTCCCCAGTTTGTCCAGGATCAGATGGAGTTGCAGTTTTTAGAGTTGAAGCAAGGAAATATGTCGGTGGCAGATTATGAAAGCAAGTTTAAAGAATTATAAAGGTATGTGCCGTCATATGTGGATACTGACAGGAAGAAGGCTAAAAGATTCCAGCAAGGTCTAAAACCATGGATTAGAGGGAAGGTAGCCATTTTTGAGTTGGATACCTATGCAGGAGTTGTACAGAAGGCCATGATCGCAGAGACAGAGAGCGAGATATCACAGAAGGAGAAAGAAAGTAAGAAAAGAAAATTTGAGGGAAACGAAGGTCAGTCACAACCAGGGAAGTTTCCAAATTTTAAGAAGGGCAAGTTTGAGCCAGGGAGAAATTCTAATTTCAGGAGACAAAATACAGGCGACGGAGGCCAGGGCAACCGTCCAGTTAATGTGAAACAGCCGAATCTGTTGAGATTAACTTTTCTAGATTTTCAGGTATGTAGGAAGAAGCATGGAGGAGTTTGTAATAAGTTGAATGTAGTTTGTTTCAAGTGCAATCAGAAAGGACACTATTCAAGGGAGTTCCGAAATCAGCCAGTAAAAGAGCCAGCAAATAAGGATCAGCCTATTCGAAATCCAGCAGTTAAGGTTCCAGTTATTGGATTTACATGCTTCAAATGTGGGAAGCCAGGACATATAGCAAGGGATTGCAAGACACCAGCCCAAGTCAGTAATGTATTGAGGATTATGGGATCTACCCCAACAGTGAACGAGACTCCAAGGGCTAGAGTTTTTGATATGTCTGTGAAGGACGCTATCCAGGATACTGATGTCGTGGCAAGTACGCTTAATGTGAATTCTTTAAGTGCCAAAGTGTTAATAGATTCGGGAGCAACTCGATCGTTTGTTTCACAAGATTTTGTTAGTAAGTTAAATTCTTCAGTTGAGTGTTTAAATGAAATAATGACTGTGGAGTTAGCAAATCAAGAATGTGTATCTGTTAATCAAGTTTGTGGGAATTGTGAGATTGAGATTTCTGGTAGTAAGTTTTGTGTAGATTTGATACCATTTAAGTTAGGAGAATTTGACGTTATCTTAGGAATGGATTTGTTATCTAAGCACGATGCCCAGATAGATTGTCGAAATAAGAAGGTAATGGTGAAGACACCAAATGAAAGGATAGTAATGTTCAAGGGCCAGAAGCAAGTAAAGAAGTTTTTAAAAATGATTCAAGCCAAGAAGTTACTACGGCAAGGATGCGAACATTTCATGGCATATGTGATTGACAGAAGTCAGGAGCTAGCAAAACTTGAAGATATTTCAGTCGTCAATAAATTTCCAGACGTGTTTCCCGATGAGGTACCAGGACTTCCTCCAGACAGAGAAATTGAGTTTGCAATCGACTTAGCATCTGGAACGGAACCAGTATCCAAGGCCCCGTACAGAATGGTGCCCGTTGAAATGAAGGAGCTAGCGAAGCAATTACAAGAGTTATTAGAGAAAGGAGTAATCAGACCCAGTGTATCCCCATGGGGTGCACCGGTATTGTTTTTCAAGAAGAAAGACGGAAGCATGAGACTGTGCATCGACTATAGGGAGCTCAATAAGCTTACAATCAAGAACAAATATCCGTTACCCAGAATTGACGATCTATTTGACCAGTTGAAGGGAGCCAAGTACTTCTCCAAGATTGACTTAAGATCGGGATATCATCAACTAAAGGTTAAGACAGAGGATATACCAAAGACAGCTTTCAGGACAAGGTATGGACATTATTAAATTTTTGTTATATCTTTTGGATTGACCAATGCCCCGGCAGCGTTTATGGACTTGATGAACAGGATTTTCAAAAAATATTTGGACAAGTTCGTTATTGTGTTTATAGGCGATATTTTGATTTATTCAAAGACGGAAGAGGATCATGTGGAACATTTAAGAACAACTTTGGAGATTTTAAGGAAAAAGAATTTATATGCTAAATTCTCGAAGTGTGAATTTTGGCTATAGGAAGTTCAGTTCTTAGATACATAGTCTGTAATGAAGGGATCAAAGTGGACCCAGCAAAGATTGAGGCCATTACAAATTAGGAAAGACCGAGAACACCCAAAGAGGTAAGAAGTTTCTTGGGATTAGCGGGATATTATCGTCGATTCGTTCAAAATTTCTCAAGGATTGCAACACCATTGACAAAGCTTACGCGGAAGAATGAAAAGTTTATGTGGAATGATAAATATGAAGAAAGTTTTCAGGAATTAAAGCGAAGATTAATCACGGCACCTGTTTTGTCACTTTCATATGATCAAGGGAATTTCGTAATTTATAGCGATGCTTCTCATAAAGGACTAGGATGTGTTCTGATGCAGCATGATAAGGTGATTGCGTATGCGTTAAGGCAATTGAAACCACACGAACAGAAATATCCTACTTATGATTTGGAGCTAGCAGCCATAGTTTTTGCTTTGAAAATTTGGAGACATTATCTATAAGGAGAAAAATACGAGATTTACACGGATCACAAAAGCTTGAAGTACATATTCACACAGAAGGAGCTTAATATAAGGCAAAGGAGATGGTTAGAATTAATCAAGGATTACGACTGCATGATTAATTATCATCCCGGTAAAGCAAACGTTGTAGCAGATGCGTTGAGTCAGAAGGAAAAGTTAAATGCATTATCAGTGCCCAAAGAAATGTATAAGGAATTTCAGAAATTGGAATTGGAAATTAGAGTTTGCAAGCCTGATGAAGCAAAATTGTATAGTATGACTTTCCAGCCAGAGTTGTTAGAGAAGATAAAGAAGTGTCAGGAAGATGTAATGGATCAAGATATAAATCATTTGGTATGTGAAGAATTGTGTACGCAAAAGGTCGATCAAG
Organism: Apium graveolens; assembly: GCF_009905375.1. Taxonomy (NCBI): domain Eukaryota; kingdom Viridiplantae; phylum Streptophyta; class Magnoliopsida; order Apiales; family Apiaceae; genus Apium; species Apium graveolens. Next base: position 237,190,657 of record NC_133651.1, on the reverse strand, counting down.
GTATTCTTAGGTTTTCTTCTAGAATTTGGATCCACCGGTGACAGAGCTGAAGAATGAAATTTTACAAAGGAAGCTCATAATTCAAGGTATTCAATCCATCCAGGGAGAACCAAGATGTACAGAGATTTAAAAGAAAATTATTGTTGGCCAGATATGAAGAGGGAAATTGCGGAATGGGTTAGCAGATGTTATACATGTCAGAGAGTTAAAGCAGAGCATCAGAGACCAAATGGATTGCTACAGCCATTGGAAATTCCAGAGTGGAAGTGGGAACATATTGCCATGGATTTCATAGTTGGATTACCAAGGATAAGGGCTAATCATGATGCCATTTGGGTTATAGTGGATAGACTTACCAAGTCAGCTCATTTTCTGCTTATAAATGAAAGATTTTCGCTCGATAAGTTAGTTCATATGTACTTGAAGGAAATTGTAGTTCGTCATGGAGTTCCTGTGTCTATCGTATCTGATCGAGATCCAAGATTTAATTCAAGATTTTGGAAAAGTTTTCAAGAATGTTTGGGAACAAGACTGAATATGAGTACAGCTTACCACCCACAGATGGACGGCCAGAGTGAAAGAACGATCCAGACGATTGAAGATATGTTACGTGTTTGTGCTATTGATTTTAAAGGGAGTTGGGACGAGCATTTACCTCTGGTAGAATTTGCTTAGAACAACAGTTATCATGCCAGTATTGGGATGCCACCTTATGAAGCCCTTTATGGACGTAAATGCAGATCTCCAGTGTATTGGGACAAAGTAGGAGAACGCAAAATACTTGGACTTGAATTAGTACAACAGACAAAGGAAGTTTTTGAAGTTATCCAGAAGAGATTGATAGCCGCACAGGACCGTCAAAGGAAATATGCAGATCAGTCAACAAAAGACATTGAATTCGAAGAAGGGAATGTGGTATTACTGAAAGTATCACCATGGAAGGGATTGACGAGATTTGGAAAGAAAGGAAAGCTGAGCCCAAGATATATCAGATGTTTTGAAATTCTAAAATGCATTGGAAAAGTAGCTTACGAGTTGGCGTTACCTCCGCACATGGAGCACATTCACAATGTTTTTCACGTATCGATGCTTAAGAAATATAATCCAGACTCCAGGCATGTAATAGAATATGAGCCAATAGAGCTTCACGCAGATTTGTCATATGTAGAGAGTCCGATAGAGATTTTAGGGGAAAGAGAGAAAGTATTGAGAAATAAAGTGGTAAAGTTAGTAAGAGTATTGTGGAGAAACCCAAAGGTTGAAGAGTCAACCTCGGAATTAGAAAGTGATATGAAAGAAAAGTACCCTCATTTGTTTTCTTAGGAGATTCCGAGGACAGGATCCTTTTAAGGGGGGAAGGATATAATATCCGGGATATATTGTGTAATTATTTTTGCTAATAAACAATTATTATATATGTTCAGTATTTATTCTATGAATTATTTGTTAAGTGTTAAATGTGTTTGGATGTTTAAAAATAATATTAATTGAGTATTTTAATTTTTATATATCCAAAATTAAATATAGATAATTGTCATATCTTCTTATTTATTTTTATGATGATTTATGATTTTATAGGAAATATATGGATTTTATAAAATCTTTTTTCGAGTATTTAAAAACTATTTTATTTAATCAGGAACCAATCGACGTCATCCGTTTTTACGTTTTTATAACCCGAAACTCTTCCGAGAACTCCTTCCTAATCGAATTGCAATATTCCGAGCATTTTCCATGTTTCGACTTTTTCGATCCGGCATACGGTTTGTCCTGCGCGGGTCCCGGCGCAACATTTTCGATATATTATTTGTTTTGGTAAATCAATAAAACTCGTATTTTCGATAAACGGAATCTTTTTATTAAACTATCACAATTATCACCTCGTAATACGTGTAACCAGGCGCTGAGACCAAGACCGCAGTACAAATTATACTGATTTGGATATTTATCCCGAAAACTGGTACCGTCTGCATCAGTTTTTATAAATAAACGTACCATTTCATATCCGGAATGATCCAAAGGGATACTAATTTTTCGTAATTATAAATAGCCTTTACCGTATTTTATTTCGTATCAAAAATCATTTGCAGTCAGCTTAATATATAATTTTCTAGAGAAAAACCCTAATTTCATAAAACCTTCTGAGAATCAAACCACAGTTTTAAGGTGTTAGTGAAATCCGTTTGGAAAGTTGGAGTAACCAAAACGAAGGATTTGGAGTGTACTTTCAGATTCCAGGACTGGTTTTACTGCAGAAATCAAGGTTTAATTTCTATATTTTTAATTATTTTCGAATTATTTTTATTAAAAATATGAATTTTTGTACGGATGATTGTTTGGAGGATTCGATGATTGTATGTTGTAGAGCTTGTTTTCCTGATGACTTTCATATGTCATATGTCTGATTTGGAGTTCAATAACATGTTCAAAATTGAGTTTAATTTTCAAATTTCAAAATTAGGGTTTATAACCCGTATGAATGTTTTCAATTGAAATTTGGGGCTTTTTGATTTAGGGGTTATTAGCTGTTGATTTATAATGGGTTGTGTTCCTTGTAAAATTTGCAATCGATTGGTATATAGCTCGTTAACAGAGGATTAGTGAATCGAAGGGAGTTGTGTTTTTAAATTTTCGATGTTTCGTCGGAAATCGACGATGTTCTTGGCCAATTTCCGTCCAAGTCTAGGGTTATTGAAATATTTTGATTGCATAAATAGATTCCTGGTGATGAGTAAAAGTGATCTGGAGGAGATGGAGGGGTGATGGTGTCGGAGACGAGTTCTCCGGCGAGCCCGTCGTTTTTCCGGCGATTAAACTACAAAATTGCAATTTAGTCCCTGAACTATTAAAAATTGTGAAGTTTAGTCCCCCAGGTTTCCAAAACTTGTAGAAATAGGATTCCTGTTTATAAATTATTTAAAAATCATATTTCCTATTTATTTTAATTATAAAAATTCGTTTTTAATTTCTGAAAATTCCAAAAATTATTATTTTAATTCCAAAAAATTATTTTTAATTCAAAAATAAATCTGAATTAATTAGTTAATTAATTTTAGTTAATAATTAATTGATTAATTGATCAATTAATTCGAAAATTAATTGATTAATTGATTTAATTAATTATTAATTGATTTTAATTAATTATTTAATTAGATTTAATTATTTCAAAATGATTTAAAAATTCCGAAAAATAGTTTCGAGCTTTAAAATATTATTTTAAATTGTTTTCAAGGCTCGATAATGATTATAAAATTGTTTTGAAGCCAGATTTGGCCAACCGATTATGTTTATTACTCCGAAATTGATCCAACGACCCGTTTTAATTTCGTAAAATATTTTAAAAATCATTTTAAATACCCGAAAGCCTGTTTATGACCCGAGACTTTTTTATAAATGATACATCCTTGATTATTTGATGTGTTATGTGCTATATGTGACCTGTTGATTAACTGTCAGTCTATATATTCGGTATCTACTTGTTTATAGTATAACTTTCAATCCGTTAATCGAATTTGGGTGAAACGAAGGGTAGATAGAAGTACATGTCAAATAAGATCGTATGAGTTGAATATTGATTGATACTTATAATATGTGAACAGAAGAGACAAGGCGTAGGAAAGGGAAACAGATAGTTGAGGAGTAAGACAGTTGTGATTGAAAGTGAGCGCAGTATAGCAAGCTAATACCAGGCAAGTGCTCTGAACTTTCTCGAGATATAGTGTAGTGGACTGATAGTCATGTTCTATATTGCAAGTGTTTGAAACACTAAACCCAAAACCCTGATTCCAGTTATTGATCTTGAGCCGTAAACCTTATTCTTTCTAAACCATTGATTGTTGTACACCCAAATACGAACCACTAATATACGATACTACTCCACCAATACATACAAACTAAATACCAAACACTGGACCGAATTACTTATATACTCAAACCATTGTAACTTATGATTTGAAAGACGAATTCCTGGTAACCCTGAAACACTGATTCCTTTGTTATCCAATTCTTTCATTACCTAACAGCCAAGCTTTGAAAATGCCATATTGATCCTTATAAAGATTGAAACCATTTCATTATTGAATGTCCAATGTTGTTAATAATTCTATTTATTGCTTATTATTGTTTATCCTGTTATTATGTTAAAATTGGATTGTTTTTATAAAATTATGGACCAGATTCGTGGTCAGACCATATAATGGTCAAGTTAGACCAATGTGTGCCTTGGATCCAGTAGTTAGAGCAGTGTTGTGTGCTTTGCTCGGGGTTAGTGCGTGACTGATCAGCAGCCTAACTTTGGTTTTTAAAATGAAAATATAATATCCAATTCTAAATTATAATTCATTGTTCACTCAATATCATAAACCTTTTTCACTTGATGATCATTATTCTCAGTTTTTTCATTGTGACTTGCTGAGATAGTTAGCTCATTTATGCGATGTTGTTTATGTTCTTTTCCAGTGAAGAAGGAACCTGTTGGTACCGAGGATCCCCAGTCCAGCGCGAGAGCTAGGGGTTCAAGTTGATCGAGTTAAGCTAGTAGGCACCTTTTGGAGTAATTTAAGTTTGTAAAAGTTTCTAATAATGTTTAATACTCAGTTCTGAGTTCGGATAGTTGGGATTTGAACGGTTTGTAATATAAGTGTGTGTTTGGCTTGTGTGCATAGTTTAACCTGTTGCGGTCCGTGGTAGTTGGTAAGTAGGGTCACTGCATATTATTATTATTTTTATTATTGTTATAAGCAGGTTATAAATAAGGTGTGTGTGTGTGGACCCCAAACTTCTGACCCGGGTTTGGAGGGCGCCACACCAGCAAATCACCATTAAGGAATGCTGATTTAACGTCCAAGTGATGGACTTCCTACCCATTTTTAGTTGCAAACACCAATAACAATCTCACTGTCTCCAAACGCGTTACCGGAGCGAATACCTCTTCAAAATCAATCCCCTGCTTCTAGACATAACCCTTCGCGACCAACCTAGCTTTATGCTTGATTACCTGACCACTGGAATCACGCTTTAACTTAAATACCCATTTTAATCCTATTGCTTTATGACCTGCTGGTAATTCTACAAGTTTACAGGTATTGTTTCTTTCGATAGCGTCAATCTCCATTTTCATAGCTTCCTTCCATGCTTTCTCTGTTGATGCCTCTCTATAATTAGTTGGTTCTTCCACACCCAGTAACATCAATTCATCTGCAAGTTCAGTCTTCTCAGTTTCATCATACACTGCGCTTAATGAGCGAAATTTTATGGGCTCAGTTTCATCACTTGTATCTCTTGGTGACATCGTATTTGAATGAAACTCATTTGATATTGCAGAATTTGTGTGGTACCCATCCATGCTGTTCATACTGCCATTTCTTGGTGTAGATGGATCATCCCCATTTGTTATGTCCCTTTCTTCCGTACTCTGAGTTCCGAGAACAATAAATGGTCCTCGTTCATCTTGTGCCTCCTTTTGAGCATCCCATGACCAGCCTTTTCCCTCTTCAAATATTACATCCCTACTGATATGAACAGTGTTAGTATCCGGGGCGTAGATTCGGTATGCCTTAGTTCTTGGTTCTTTTCCAAGATGTATCACTGCTTTGCTACGATTATCAAGTTTTGTGGTGTGTGCACTAGGTATTTTCATATGTGCCACACAACCAAAAACCCGTATGTGCCCAAGGTCTGGTCTCTTCTCAGTCCATACTTCGTAAGGAGTCTTTCCGGATAGAGCTCGTGTTGGCAGTCGGTTGAGTATTAAACAACATGTCGAGCAGCTTTACCCCATAGTTTTGATGGCATTTGTCGTTCGTTTAAGAGACTCCTTATCATTGCCACGACTGTCCTGTTCCGACGCTCGACTACCCCGTTCTGCTTTGGGGAGTATGGAGTAGTGTAATGTCGAGAGATGCCCTAGTCATTGCAGTAAGAATTGATTTTTTTGAACAAAATTCCCCTCCCTGATCAGTTCTCAAGACCTATATTTTCGTTTCGAGTTCTTTTCAACTTCAACTCAAAATTTAATAAATGCATCCAACGCTTCATCTTTGCCGGTCAACATGAATATCCACATAATTCTACTAAAATCGTCTACCAAGAGAAGAAAATATCTGTTTTTGGCTAGTGTGGCGGGTGTTATAGGACCACATAGGTCCCCATGGATCAATTCCAAAGCATATTTCGCGTGAAAATCTGTCTGATTTGGAAATAATTTTCTTGTTTGTTTAGCCAGCAATCACCCAGTATACACTCCTTTAGGTTCGACTATCTGTGGAAAACCATATGCCATCTTGTTTGCAGACATCAGCCTCATCGCTTGAAAGTTTATATGCCCAAGACGTGCATGCCATAACCATGTTATTTCTTCGTTTTTTGTCATTAAACACTTTGATTTTCCTGTTTCCAGAATAATCTTATGGAGCCTATTTGCAGATCTCTTGATTTTTATGAGTAGCCTTTGTTGCGCATCATAAACCCATAGGTAGTCACCCTTCAACACAATTTTATTTCCATTCTCTGATAATTGCCCAATACTTATGATATTATTATAGAGAGTGGGGATGTAATATACATCTCGAAAGACTAGCTCCTCCCCATTCTTACATCTGAACATTATTGACCCTTTCCCTTTGATGTCCACTGTCGATCCGTCGCCAAACCTGACTTGCCCCATTATGTTTTCATCCAATTCCAGAAATTTTGAGTGCTGGCCCGTCATATGGTTGCTAGCTCCGTTGTCCAAATACCAAACATTTGATTCGACCTTCTTACCTTCACTTTGATCCAGTCTTGGTACTACATCTCCCTCATTTAGCAGCAGCTGAGGTTTCTCCTTATTTTCACATACTAACATAAGCAATGCGGGCTCATCATCATGAGTTTGTGTTAGGTTTGCTTCTGGTCCTTGTTCCTTATCACGTCGTGATTTATGACACTCCGCAGCATAGTGACCCAGTATATTACAATTAAAACATCGTACTTTATTTCTATCTCGTCATCCACGTCCTCCTTCCCTTGGATTATACGAGCTACTTCCTCTATTTCTCTGACCTTGAGACACTTCTGTCCCCATTTTCTTTGATCCCATTGCCCATTCCTCCTTAGTGAGCAATAGCTGACCCTCGTTGTTCTCCCGTTTCAACCACTCATCTTCAGTTGATAGGAGTTTTCCACCACTAGCCTCAGTTTATCCCCGTAACCTCTCTTCATGAGCCTTTAAAGACCCAATTGTCTCCTCCACAGTCATCTTTTCTATGTCACCAAATTGTTCAATCGCCGATGTAATTTGTAGAAACTTTGAAGGGACAGCTCGTAAAAGTTTCTTCACCACATAATCTTCTTTTACTGTCTCACCCAAGGTACGAATATTAGTAACTAGGCCATTTAACCTCATGCATAAATCATCTATCAGTTCCGTGTCCTTCATAGTCAAGGACTCAAATTCAGCCTTGAACGTATGAATTTGTGCCTTTTTAACCCGGTCTGCTCCCAGACATAATGTTTTCAGCGTATCCCAGGCTTCTTTGGCCATTTGCTTGTCTGCAATTGTGAGCAACATGTCATCTGGAATACTCTGATAAATTGCAGTTAGTGCCGTTTTGTCTGTCATCTCCTCAATCGTAACCTTAGCACCTTTAGGCTCTCCTGCACTCCACACCCCATGAGCTTGCATAAAGACTTTCATCTTTAATGACCATGTTGTGTAATTACTTCTTGTTAGCATCGGGTAATTCAGACCTACTGCATTCTCCTTACTTTTAGTTGTCTCCATCATCTTCTCTTTTGTCATACACTTAACGTAGCTCTGATACCAAATGTTGGTTTCAGGCTGATGTTCTTAACACACACGATATATATATATATAACACCTGTTTGAGTAATACGTTAAAAGGAAAATAAAATCCTACTGATATATTTCTGAACATAGAAAAGAACTGAGTTACAAAAAAGAGAATATAAAGATAACCCCCTTACTGCTAAAAAATAGCAACTTACTCCTACAAAGACTCTACCACTACTTCACTTATTCAAAACACTCCTACTATTTTTAAAACTGAACACGACCCATTCAAAAGCAAATAACACGTGTTGACAGCCACAAAACTTGACAGCAACATATTTATTCTAACTTAGTTTAGACTATATTCCAACATTTATAACTAACAAGGAGCAGGATCAAATAAAACAATAATGCAATGGGGAGATACGACTATACACTTGGTTCAAGAGGGCAGCCTCTAGGGACATTTGCCTCTGCTAGCTTTGCTGTCAATTCCCCTTATTTTATAGACAAGAACATCACATTTAAAGTAAGTTTCTTTGACCTTCTTCTATTTATTTGATTCACTTAAAATAATTATTGGACTTAGTATGGCAAAAAAATAATGATTTAAACATTACGTTAGTGATAATTACTGGACTTAGTATGGAAAAAAGAAATAAAGATTTTTTTTAAAATTTTCAGCAGTATGTCTTGCAACATCTAATTTTCGTGTGCCCTTGTATTTGAATTTATGTTTTAAAAAGAATTATGATTTTGACCTGCTAAGCTATTAACATCAGGTTAAATACAATGCTGTAGAGCCTTTGGCTGATCCTGAAGAGTATCTAAACCTATTTGGGGACTGGCAAGTTGCACTTGGTGTTGAATCAAAAGTTGCTGATACAAGGTATAGCCCATTCTCCCCTGCTTTATTGCTTTTGATGATTGAAGTACCACTTTTTTCTATTTAATTGTTTGATAAATATGAAGATCAATTGATCAATTATAAAAGTTGTTAGATTTATGAGGTGTTTTTGTAACAAAGGTTAGGAGATAAGATTGTTTTTTTAATGCCTGAATATTGTTTATGGTAGCGTGTTACTATGATGACAAATTGTGTTTACTGGGATTTCTTGAATATTGTAAGGGGTTGTGCAAGGAGCAGTTGATGTGAACATTGGTGCAAACCCTTCTGCTGAGGGTGGTGGTGAAGATGAAGGTGTTGATGATCAAGCTCAGAAGGTGGTTGATATTATATTTGGACACTGAGTTGCATTTTTTTGATTTGATAGGGCACTGCCTCTCCTGTTCTCTCCGATTCTACTTGGTTTCACAAGCACCGATCCTGAGGAAGTACGTGGCTAGATAATATATGTTGTAGATTTAAGAATTATATATTTTTTAATTATTTCAAATTTGTATATTGGAATACTTTGTATTAGTTTGATAATAATAATCAAGGTTTTATTTATTTATATGTGATTGATGTGTTTTTTATGGTATATATATTTATATATTTTTATAGAATTGTCAAATATGTAGCCATAGACATCAGTTGCTCACTCTTATTTTAGTATTTCTAATACATCATTTTTATTTAAAGAAGCGTTGTTGTATAATTTAATTAACATCATTTCGTAATCTTCACATCGGTTACTAACTGAGGTGCTGGTATGTCTAATACATCGGTTATCTATATAAAAATGACGTAACATATTGTCTTTCACATCAGTGTAGAACCGATGTGAAAAATAGGGACGTTTTAGTACACCCACGTAGACATCGGTTTTTTGCATTTTTTACATCAGTGAATAACCGATGTCTATTGACGTTTTTCTTATAGTGTAAATTTATCTATTAGATTTCAATTTTTCCTGATGTCGATTTAGCTCTTGGACATTAGGTTTTGATAAAAAATAGTAATTTTTATATTTAATTATTATATTACTTATACAATACTATAAAAAATTACTTTTGAGCCAAAAAAAACTAATCAATAATGAATTTTATATTAACCATAAAAATCCAATATTCTCATTCTCACATTAGTGTGTAAAAACCAATATGACTTGCATAAGTCTATTCTATCAAAATCAAATTGTCAAAATATTGATCCATAAAAATATGACTAAAACTAGAAAGGGCTTCCTTATGGTATTTCATCTCTTGGCATTTCATTGATTAACAAAGAATGGTTGATCCATCAGCATCACTGGCTACGATCTTTTGATCGATATACCAGAACTATGTCTTGCTGAAGCTATCTACGATTTCCTGTAATTACAGAATAGAGAATGAAACTATTGACTGACAACTAGTTCCAGCCTTACGACAAAGAGAAAGTAGCTGTAATTTGAAAAGAAAAATATTACAGGATACTAGATTGAATTTGAGTCTGAAATGTTAGTTTTTTGTAGTTATCTGCATCTACCAAGTTGCTATATTTTTTGTAATTTTTTTCAGGATTATAGTTCATATGTTGAGACCTTGAATTCAACTCTGAAACCTGTTATGAAATACAAAAAGACTATAGAACAAAATGCATCAACAATTGTGTCTTTGCCTTAACATCTCCAAAATCAAATAGGGCTGTTTTCTTTGTATACGCAGGTAGATATCTCAATTTGTTTCACCATAAGCTCACAAAAAAGTTACAATGTACAAAAAGATTAGGGATTTATATATATATTGCACATATATATATGAAATCATACATATGTATTTACCTGAAAGGATCACACTCATACACTACAAGAAATATTGAATAAAACAATAGTTTTCCACCATTGTCTGAAAGATGAATTTTTCGTTGTCTATCCGGGGGCAATGTGTTTGGTACTCATACAATGGTTACGCACCATTATAACAAATACATCACATAAATGAATATAAATCCTTTGTCTCATTTCATTCTCACACAACGTATATGACCCTTTATAATATTCTACCAACAACAGTTTCTTAGCCGTTGTAACAATTTAGAGGCACAATTGTTAAAAATAGTGTTATGTGAATTGACTGCTACAACAGTTTATGTATTTATTTCATCTAGTTACATAATGGTTTTTATTAAGAAAACAAATGTATGAGATACTTTAGGCAACGGTTTTTTATTTTTTTGGTATTGTGTTTTAGTTATGTTCACAACAGCTTTTGTAATGACCAAGATATTGTTAGAAGTTAATATAGTAATGGTTTGTAGTGATCCCAGAGTGTTGTTAGGATTTGTACATATAATGGTGTTAATCATTTGATCTATTGTGCAAATCATTGAGGCACAATGTTTAAGTTATTTTAATCAGTTGTATAAGTTTGTTTCATACAAGTGTATGCCTTTTAAAAAATCATTGTCGAATATCTTTAGCACAATGGTTTATTTTTCTGCCAAATATAGTCTAATATAGCTTAGCACAATGGTTTACTTTTGTACCAACTTTTGTCTAGTATATCATAGCATAATAGGTACTTTTATTTTACTAAACATTTTTCGGTTAAATATAGCAATGGTTCTATACCTATTCTAATTATACATAAAGCCTTTACAAATACAAATTGTAAAACCAAATACCAAACCATTCAAAAACCAAATGTACCATGCGATAAATACCATAACATATATCCGATAAACTTCATAATTCACCAACTACACCAAAGATCCACTTCAACCATAAGTACATACATCCACCAAACTTCAACAACCATACAAAGTTCAGAAAAACTCCACTTAAACACCATACCAACAATGTCAATAATTTAAACTAGTTCATCTTACCATCACAAATTACATATAAAATATTCACGAAACTAACTAAAATGAATAAAACTTCATGAAAAATTTGGCGAAGTCCATCTTGATCACATTTAAGTTATCCTCATTGTAAGCCAGATTGCCTCTACGAATCCACTGAAAAACAAACTAAGTTTTGGTAGTTTTGTAAGCCATTATGTTGACAGTGAACACAAAGTAGCAGCTGACATAAAGTTTTAATCTAAAATTCATAACAAGCAAAAATCATACCTTAGTTGCAAATTGAAGCTCTTTATCATAACAAATTTCTTTCATATATCCCATGACAAAAATTCCACAGACCCGGAACCCTGTCTACAAAGGAACTCCCTGAAAAAAATAGAAAATACAATTAATCACATAGTTTACTTGCATAGATGATAAATTATAAAATTATACTATTACCACCATATTCTCCCAACAAAGTTTCTTCCTGGAAACTTTATTCAGTGTAACACCTGTAAATATTATTACCGCCTCAAATGCAGCACATTCACAATGTTTTTCACATATCATTTCTTAAGAAGTTCAACCCCGACACCAATTGTATCATAGAGAATTAACCAGTGGAGATTGAGCCAGATTTGTCTTATGTCGAGCAACCGGTTAGCATTCTAGATAGAACGGATAAAGTGCTAAGGAATAGAGTAGTTCCTTTAGTGAAAGTTTTGTGGAGGAATCTTAAAGTTGAAAAGTCAATATGGGAATTAGAAAGTGATATGTTAGATAAGTATCATCATCTGTTTGCTCAGATTCTGGGGACAGAATCCTTAAAGGGGGGAAGGTTGTAACGCTTGTAAATATTTGATATGATTGTAATATGATATTTTGTTTTATGCTATAAAATTTTATATATTAGATATCAGAAATTATGTGAATTCAATGTATTCGTGTATATTCTTCGTTGTATGGCATTACGAATATCGTTAGATTATTTATAAGCGTATAATTAAATGAACGTAAGAAAATTTCAATACGCGAGCAAATAATATTTAAGTTGTTGTAGTTGCGATTAAGCGATAGATTATTATTCAGCTTAGAATCAAATTATTTGCATTTTCTTATGTGGATTAGAATATTTATTATATTTTTTTAAATAGTGTATTGACCTTAGAAAAAATCTTTTAAAATATATTCCTCTTCAAAATTTTTGAAAACACTTTTATAAAACTTCTAAAATTTTATAGTATTTATGGTATTAATTTTGTGATTTATGAAGCTATATTTTATTTACTAAAATTCATTCTTTTTAATCATACTTTTATTAATTATTGAATTACTAGTATACCCTAGCATGCATTTAATCTTATAAGAGAGTCCAAGGAAAGTATTGTCAATTCCAACCCCACTAACTTGCAAATTTACCTCTTTAACCTTGCATGCAATTTTGTTACAACTACCAAGAAGGGCATTCATGTACATTCCTCATTCTACTATATCTTTAATCAAATTAAAGAGACAAAACCAAGTGAGTGCCTCATTTTTCATCATACACACCCACTCAAACTCCCTCTCATCTCCTCTTCTCTCTCCCTCTCGGCCAAACTCCCCCCCACCCCTATTCTTGCCATTTTCTTCACTTTTTCTTCATCTTCTTTCACTTCTCAAGTTATTCAAGCCAATATCTTCATCATTTAGTGGAGTAGCATCATTTTAAGGTGAGTTTTGTGTGTGCATGTTGTTAAAGTCGAAGTTGAGGCCTTAGTTCTTATGAACTTAAGGTTGCAACCATGGTGGCTTATTGAAGTGAGAAATATATGATCTTGGAGAGGTGTTAAACTTCTATTTTTGCCAAGTCATAATCTTGTTCATAAATATTTGGCAATGATTTCTTAAGAGCCGAATATTTAGAGTGTTGATCTTGGATAGTTCTTATAAAGAATGATCATGCATGTTGATTTTAAAAATATTGTTCTTTAAAAAAGTTATTCTATTGACTTTAAACTCGTGCATGCTATTTTTCCTTCAATATACCTTAAGTTTAGTACTTTCATGTCAATTTTCGCATTTGCATGTTGGATATAATGCTTGCATGTCGATTTACAAGTGATTTTCAAAGTAGAAACCATACTTGTTGATTTTGTGTTTTGGTACTTGAGTTGTGTGAGATGCATGTTGCGGTTTTTGATTATAAAATGCTAGATGAAGTACTCCATGATGATAAGTGATTATATTCAGTAGATATCAAGTGATTGTTTTGGATATATAGTTCGAATTTTTGCTTAAAACTCGAGGACATGATATTGCTAATATAGTTGTTCTTTTAACCTCTTGATACTTGATTTTTGTGAGTTGCATGTCATGTTTCTTTTAATAAAATGATAGTTTAGAATGTATATTATGATAGGAGCTTAAGTTCAGTAGGTTTCATGTTGTTATCATGCATATTTACTTCGAATTTTACCTTTGAAATGCTAAGTGATGGTTTGTCTTGTGATGTGTTACCTTACTTATTTTTATAAGAGATCTTCATGCTAAATAAATTTGAAAATGAGCCTTATATGTTGATAGTAATTAGGTATTAGTGTATTTTAGGACTTTCCTTGGTTGGTTGTTAAATGTTATTTGGTTTTGGTGTAGTGAAGGGAGTTAAGGTGGAAGGAGTTGTATTGGTTATAATTGGTCAGATTTGTGTACTAGAAGTTTGGGTTATTTTAGGTGAGTTTTAGCAAGGCCTAGGTAGGCCTTAGTTCAAGAGAGTTGGTAATTGGTTCATACTTGAGTCCAGTAGCTTTAGATTGCATAAAAACTTGCATTTGGTTTGGCACACACACACAAACCCGAGAGCAACTTAGAACAGGGCAGATTTGAGAAAGCTTCACTTTTGGTTGATTATTATCATGTCATAGGTTAGGACTTCATGGGGCATTGGTATAAATAGATAGAATTAAGTCTTAGGAAGCTTAAAAATTCATTAAAACCAGTAATTGGACTAGATAAATGAGTTTTAGGTTGGTAAAAACAAGGCATTTGGAAATCAGGGAAGGTAGTTTTGTGTCAACTTCCTCTCGAGGCCTGAGTGAGGCCTTTGAGTTATTCCAACTTTGAGAGTCAGTTTAGAGTCTTAATAATCCTTGATAGTTGGTTTGGAGTGAAGGCCCAAGGTTAAGATACCTTATTTTCACCAAAGCACCCGAAAGTCACCATTAGAGTTGCCTTTGGGGACATTAGAGAAGTGCATTGCATTTGTGTGTCTTTTAAGTGTGGCCTTGATGTCAAACCAATTTCTAAAGTTAGATTAAGGTCATAAGAAGACATAGGAGTCAAAATATACCAAATTCCCAAGGTAGAGATTCTTATTTTTTCCAAGGCACACAATTGGTACCAAGGTATGCATTCAGGTAGGCTAAGTAGGGTGCATTACATTTGTAAGTTTTGTGAGGTGAGGCAAAAGTGTGCCTTACTAGGTATAGGTTGTGTTGAGGTCTGTAAAGGATGATTAGGAGTAATAGTCTTGATAATTATTTGTTAAATGGATAATTTCTTGAGTGATTAGGATCCAAATGTACTATTGCCATGCCATTCCTTTCTATGTGTTATGTGGATTATGTGAAGCATATATCACTTGAAATTAATTGTGTTTAAATGTATATATATATATATGTGTGTGTGTGTGTGTTTATATATATTTATAGTATACGCGAAAGGGTAGTTAGCAAGAGTTGTAATGAGGATATTATTTATTATAGGTTCAAGTAGGAGGCCAGGAAAGTGAACTCTCAACTTACTTCAATAATTCTGTTTCTTGTGATTTATTACTCGTGAATGAATAACTACAGATTCAATAAGATTGATTAGTCCCTGACATCACTCAATGATTAGATCTTGAATTTGGTTAATCACTTTCATACTTAAATTGATCCCTTTTCATCATATATTACCTCGTACCCATATGAATATCCTACAATAATTCCTCAATATATCAAGTGAAACCTAAAACCCTCATACGTTAGATTCATTTCCTTTGGAAACCCAAACACTGATATCATCCTCTCATTTGAACTTTGTCAATATCAACCCTTGTTATCTTGTCCTTGATCAAGAACCCTTTTAAATTAAAATGATTTATTAAAAAGGAATGGAATTATATGTTATGATAAGAATAAGGCGCCAGTCTTTGTTATAGTTTTAAAATCTCAGTAGCGGGGAGCCTGATGGTTTATATGGCCAATGTGTGCCGAGGATCCTCAAATTAGGTTGTGAATCACTTGTTATGTGGTTCAGAGCTTTCATGTGGGCTGATCACCCCTCATTGCTCATAGAGCTGTGTGATTTCAATTCCACTCACTTATTAAAATCTTGAACTTTTACTTGAAATTTTATATTATTAATTTACCTTCTATTATTGTTTTATTGATCATATGATGAACTGTTATACCCTATTATTCACTTGCTGAGCGTTTTGCTCATTAACATTGTTATTGATGTTATCCCTTCAGTGAAACCCGAAGATGGTTCGTTTCAAGCAAACCGCGCGAAAGCCTTCTGGGGACTCGGGGTATGCCTACTGTCAAATATTGGAGCAGGTAGGGAACTAGTAGTTCCCTAAGGGTTGTAAACTTTGGGTTTAAAATTTGGTAGTAATTTGGCTTAAGATGTTTTTGGTCTGTAATAATTAAGATGTTAGATGTTGTTCGAACTCATTCCTGTGGATTCGTGGATTGTGGTTAAGGGTTGTAGCCTTAATAATCTATCTTTTATAGTACTTTACTATTTAATCTATATCATAAATATTTCTGCTTGTTAGTATTGTGGGTTCGTCACAGGTTGGTATCAGAGCTACAGGTTTGAGTCACTGAACAACATAGGATAAATGAATATAAGATAGGAATTTAGAGAATAGGATGAACTTAGATCATTTGGGTTTTAGGGAGTTAGAATCTATAAGTTTATAACCCTTTTATTTATAACCGCGTATATATATAACTATTGACAGGCATCATCCTCATCGACTCCCGGATTCCCTTCTAATGTGCCATTCTCCCTTTATGAGCAGATGGTAATTATGGTTGATTGAATGGAAGGCGAGAACGCGAATCTTCAGCATAGGGTGGACCAGTTGTACTGCGAGAACATTGATGACAAGCCCAACTGACCCCGACTGGTATCCAAACTTGAGGAGATCATCCAGATGGCTGAGGACCGATTGGCATTGATGATTCCACACCGTGAGAGAGAGAGTCAGATCACACTTACCGCCATTTCCGGCCAGCTTCGTCGAGTGATTAGCCATCTACGCGCCCCTGTTCCCCCACCACTATCCTCTTAGATTATCATATACTCCACTTGTTTCCAGCATTGTTGTTGATTAGTACTTTGATTTCCATTTGTGCCTTGTACCTGGATTGTTTCGGGAAGACTTTATTTGCACTTTATTTCCTGTTGGTACTCTATTCGCACTTTTTATTGGAACTAATATTAAATTCGCACTTTGATTATCTCTATGATATTGCCATCTCATTACCCTGCTATATACTTGCTTAGATAAAAACTGTTGTTTAAATTCTGTTGACCCCTTTAAAACTTGATCATGTATAATCTTCTCCTAAGATATCTCTTGAATAAAACCTCAGTACTTAATATTTACCCTTGTTATAACTTGTCCATGCAAATATTGAACTATGAATAAACCTTTCTTGTCTAAATTCAGAATCATGCCTCCTCGTAGTGCCCGCAACACCAATACCGGAGATCATGAAGATCCACCACCCAACTTGGCTCAACTTATGCAAATACTTCACCAACAATTTGTTACCCTTGCTCAACAACAACTCCTTCAGCAACAACTTCAACAACCACCTCCACCACCACCAACCTCTACAACTTTCAAATCATTCCAAGCTATAAAACCACCGGAGTTCTGTGGATCTCAAGACCCTGTAGAAGCCCAATCTTAGCTTAAAGAGATGGAGAAAGCTTTCACGCTAGTTGTTGTTAGGGAAGAAATGAAGGTCGATTATGTGTCATATTTTGTAAAAGGTGAAGCGAACTATTGGTGGGAGTCAGCCCGTGCTTTAGAAGAAGAAAAAGCTATCACTGGGGATAGCAAGAAGATTTTCCTAGACATGTATTTTCTGAGGTATATGCAGACTCAGATGGAATTGAAGTTCTTTGAATTGAAGAAAGAAGGAATGACTGTAGGAGAGTATGAGAAGAAATTCACTAAATTGGCAAGGTTTGTTGGAGATTATGTGGACATAGATGAAAAGAGAGCGAAGAGATTTCAACAAGGATTGAAGCCTTGGCTACGAAGCAGAGTATTTGCTTTTTAATTGGCCACATATGCTGAAGTGGTCCAAAAGGCGATGGTGATCGAAAGAGAAAGTGAACAAAACTTAAAGGAGAAAGAGAGTAAGAAAATGAAGTTTGGAAGTAATGGAGAAGGATCGGCTCAAAGAAGCCAAAGTGGAAAGAATTTCAAGAAGTTTGGATTCCAGAATCAAGGAGGACCCCGAAGCTTTAAGAAAGGTGATAATAAGATTCATAGGAATAGGATTCAAGGGCCCAGTGGTCAGAGATTCCAACAAGCAACAAATCCGGAGTGTAAATTCTGCCACAAGAGACACACGGGTAACTACAATAAGGCTGACATCATTTGTTACAATTGCAATTTGAAAGGTCATTATACGAATGAGTGTCGAAACCCGAAGCCTCCTGTCACATCCTTCAAGTGTGGAAAGACTGGTCACATGTCAAGGGATTGCAAGACCCCTGGAAACAACAAGTTGATGCAATTGACGGCCACACCTTACAATCAAACAATGACATTTTCTGTTCCAATTCTTCAACTTCCTTCAAATCAACCTTCTGAATCTGCAACTCCAGTGTTTCCTCCCTCCTATCCTTCTCAGGCCTGAACATTCAACATGAATATCAAGGATGCTGTTCAGAGTTCTGAAGTTGTGGCAGATACGCTTTCTGTCAACAACATCAATGCTAAAGTGCTACTTGATTCCAGAGCCACTAGATTTTCATATTTGAATCTTTTGTTTGCAATTTAAATTATGAAATTGAACTGTTAGTAGAACCCTTATCTATCTTTTTGGCTAATCAAGAGCAAGTATCTGTTAAAAGTATTTTCCCCCGGTGTAAAGTAGAGATTTCAGGCTATAGTTTCCCTGCTTCCCTTATACCTTTTTGACTAGGAGAATTTGATGTTATATTAGGAATGGATTGGCTAGCATAGCATGGTGCTCAAATAGATTATAAGAAGAAGAAAATGGTTTTTATGTCCCCTCAAGGAAAGAAAGTAGAGTTCAAAGGATAGAAATAAGTTAAAGCATTTTTAACACTGATTCAAACTAAAAGATTGTTAAGACAAAGGTGTGAAGGGTATTTGGCCCATGTAATTGATAGATCTAAGGAGACGCCGAATATATAAAATATCCTGATCGTTAGCGAATTTCCCGATGTATTTTCGGATGAACTTCCTGGATTGCCGCCTGACCGTCAAATCGAGTTTTCTATCGACTTAGCGCCCGACATGGAACCTGTATCGAAGGCACCTTATCGTATGGCACCAGCAAAAATGAAGGAATTGGCCAAGCAACTACAAGAGTTATTGGATAAACGAGTTATAAGGCCGAGTGTATCTCCGTGGGGTGCTCCAGTTCTGTTTGTGAAAAAGAAAGATGGAAGCATGAGACTGTGTATCGACTATAGAGAGTTGAACAAATTGACCATCAAGAATAGGTACCCGTTACCTCGTATTGATGACTTGTTTGATCAACTTAAGGAAGTGACTTATTTCTCGAATATTGACTTACGATCTGGATACCATCAGTTGAAGATTAAGCCGGAAGACATACCAAAGAATGCTTTCAAAACCAGATACAAACATTGCGAGTTTCTAGTTATGGCATTCGAATTTATAAATGCGCTAGCCGCCTTTATGGATTTGATGAACTGAGTATTCAAGAAGTATTTAGACAAGTTTTTCATTGTGTTTATCGACGACATTTTAATATACTTAAAGACCGAGGAAGAACATGTTGAACATCTGAGAATAACGTTGGAGACTTTAAGAAAGGAGAAGTTATATGCAAAGTTTTCGAAGTGTGAGTTATGGCTGCGAGAAGTTTAATTTTTAGGACATATTGTCGCAAGTGAAGGTATTCGAGTTGATCCAGCGAAGATAGAAGCTGTAATGAATTGGGAAAGGCCAAAAACCCCGACTGAAGTTAGAAGTTTCATGGGATTGGCCGGATATTATCAAAGATTTGTGAAAGATTTCTCAAAGATTGTAGTACCATTGATAAAATTGATTCGAAAGAGTGAGAAGTTTGAATGGACGGAGAAATGTGAAAAGAGTTTTCGAGAGTTGAAGCAGAAGTTAGTCACCGCTCCAGTATTATCCCTACCAGATGATCAAGGAGACTTTGTAATATTTAGTGATGCATCACGCAAAGGATTGGGTTGTGTTTTAATGCAACACGGAAAGGTGATAGCCTACGCGTCAAGACAACTTAAGCCTCACGAGCAAAGGTACCCAACTCATGACTTGGAATTGGCTGCAATTGTAATTTCTTTGAAGTTGTGGATACATTATCTATACGGAGAGAAATGTGAGATATATACGGTGCACAAGAGCCTGAAGTACATTTTCACTCAAAAAGAATTAAACATGGGGCAACGAAGATGGTTAGAGTGGATTAAGGACTACGATTGCACGATCAATTATCATTCTGGGAAAGCGAACGTGGTAGCGGATGCTTTAAGTCGTAAGGAGAGATTGAATATATTGACTATGGCCCAAGAGTTATCAAAGGAATTTGAGAAGATGTAAATTGAGATTCGAGCTTCAAGTGCGCCTATAGAAATGATTTGTGTGACTTTTCAACCAGAAGTATTAGGAAAGATTAAGAAGTGCCAAGAAGAAGTAATGAATCAAAGGATGAATGAGTTGACCAGAGAAGAGATTTGCACTCAAAAAGACAACCAAGGAATTCTAAGATTCTCATCAAGAATTTGGATACCGAATGTGGAAGAATTGAATAATGATATTTTGAAGGATGCTCACAACTCAAAATTTTCTATTTACCCGGGAAGCACAAAAATGTATCAAGAATTGAAACAGAACTTTTGGTGGCCGGATATGAAGAAAGAGATTGCTCAATGGATTAGTAGATGCTACATTTGTCAAAGGGTAAAAGCCGAACATCAGAAATCGAGTAGACGGATTCAACCCTTAGAAATACCTGAATGGAAGTGGGAGCACATTGCAATGGACTTTATAGTTGGATTACCAAGGACAAAATCTAATCACGACGCTATTTCGGTAATAATTGATCGATTGACTAAGTCGGCTCATTTTCTACCGATCAACGAGAGATTCTCAATGGACAAGCTGATTCATATATATTTAAAGGAAATTTTTACTCACCATGGAGTTCCAGTATCTATTGTATCAGATAGAGACCCTCGTTTCAACTCCAGATTTTGGAAGCAATTTCATGAACATTTGGGAACTCGACTCAAGATGAGCACTTCCTATCACCCACAGACAGATGGACAAAGTGAGCGCACGATTCAGACCATAGAAGACATGTTGAGATCTTGTGCTTTGGACTTCAAAAGGGAATTGGGATGAACATTTGCCCCTAGTAGAGTTTTTGTATAACAATAGCTTTCATGCCAGTATTAGAATGCCCCTGTACGAAGATCTTTATGGAAGAAAGTGTAGATCACCTATTTATTGGAATGAAGTTGGAGAGCGAAAGGTAATTGGCCGCGAACTGTTTCAACAAACGAAAGAAGCGGTAGATTTGATTCGAAATCGATTGATCGTGGATCATGATAGACAACAAAAGTATGCTGATCCACGCACAAAGGACGTAGAGTATGAAATAGGAGAAACTGTTATGTTGAAAGTGTCGCCCTGGAAAGGGATAGCTAGATTTGGAAAGAAAGGAAAGTTGAGTCCAAGATTTGTCGGACCTTTTGAGATTTTGGGTAAAGTTGGAAAAATGGCATATGAGTTGGCCTTACCGCCTCAAATGCAACACATTCACAACGTTTTTCACGTATCATTTCTTAAGAAGTTCAACCCCGACACCAAATGTATCATAGAGAATGAACCAGTGGAGGTTGAGCCAGATTTATCTTATGTCGAACAGCAGGTTAGCATTCTAGATAGAAAGGATTAAGTACTAAGGAATAGAGTAGTTCATATAGTGAAAGTATTGTGGAGGAATCCCAAAGTTGAAGAGTCAACATGGGAATTAGAAACTGATATATTAGATAAGTATCCTCATCTATTTTCTTAGATTCTGGGGACAGAGTCCTTAAAAGGGGGAAGGTTGTAACGCCTGTAAATATTTGATATGAGTGTAATATGATATTCTGTTTTGTACTATAAAATTTTATGTATTAGATGTCAGAAATTATGTGAATTCAATATGTTCATGTATAATGTTCATTGTATGGCATTACGAATACAGTTAGATTATCTTGTAAGCATATAATTAAATAAACGCAAGCAAATTTCAATAAGCGAGTTGTTGTAGTTGTGATTAAGCGATAGATTATTATTTAGCTTAGAATCAAATTATTTGCATTTTCTGATGTGGATTAGAATATTTATTATTGTTTTTTTAATAGAGTATTAACCTTAGAAAAATTCTTTTAAAATATATTCCTATTCAAAATTTTTGAAAACACTTTTATAAAACATCTAAAATTTCATAGTATTTATGGTATTAATTTTGTGATTTATGAAGCTATATTTATTTACTAAAATTCATTCTTTTTAATCATACTTTTATTAATTATTGAATCACTAGTATACCCTTGCATGCATTTAAGCTTATAAGAGAGTCAAAGGCTAGTATTGTCCATTCCAACCCCACTAACTTGAAAATTTACCTCTTTAACCTTTCATGCAATTTTGTTACAACTAGCAAGAAGGGCATTCATGTACATTCCTCATTCCACTATCTTTTTAATCCAATTAAAGAGACAAAAACCAAGTGAGTGCCTCATTTTTCATCACACTCACTCAAATTCCCTCTCCTCTCCTCTTCTCTCTCCCTCTCAGCCGAACTCCCTCCCCACCCCCATTCTTGCCATTTTCTTCACTTTTTCTTCATCTTCTTTCACTTCTCAAGTTAGTCAATCCAATATCTTCATCATTTAGTGGAGTAGCATCATTTTAAGGTGAGTTTTGTGTGTGCATGTTATTGAAACCGAGGTTGAGGCCTTAGTTCTTATGAACTCAAGGTTGCAACCTTGGTGGCTTATAGAAGTGAGGAAGATATGATCTTGGAGAGGTGTTAAACTTCTATTTTTTCCAAGTCATAATCTTGTTCATAAATATTTGGCAATTATTTCTTAAGAGCCGAATATTTAAAGTGTTAATTTTGGATAATTCTTATAAAGAATGATCATGCATGTTGATTTTGAAAATATTTTTGTTTAAAAATGTTTTTTAATTAAGTTTAAACTCTTGCATGCTATTTTTCCTTCAATATACCTTAATTTTAGTACTTTCATGTCAATTTTTGCACTTACATGTTGGATATAGTGCTTGCATGTTGATTTACAAGTGATTTTCAAAGTAGAAACCATACTTGTTGATTTTGTGTTTTGGTACTTGAGTTGTGTGAAATGCATGCTGTGGTTTTTGGTTATAAAATGCTAGATGAAGTACTCCATGATGATAAGTGATTATATTCAGTAGATATCAAGTGATTGTTTTGGATATATAGTTCGAATTTTTGCTTAAAACTCGAGGACATGATATTGCTAATATAGTTGTTCTTTTAACCTCTTGATACTTGATTTTTGTGAGTTGCATGCCATTATTCTTTTGATAAAATGCTATCTTAGAATGTATATTATGATAGGAGCTTAAGTTCAGTACGTGTCATGTTGTTATCATGCATGTTTACTTCGAATTTTTGCTTTTAAATGCTAAGTGATGGTTTGTCTTGTGATGTGTTACCTTACTTATTTTTATAAGAGATCTTCATGCTAAATAAATTTGAAAATGAGCCTTATATGTTGATAGTCAGTAGGTATTAGTGTATGTTAGGACTTTCCTTGGTTGGTTGTTGAATGTTATTTGGGTTTGGTGTAGTAAAGAAAGTTAAGGTGGAAGGAGTTGCATTGTTTATAATTGGTCAGATTTTTGTACTAGAAGTTTGGGTCATTTTAGGTGAGTTTTAGCAAGGCCTTGGTAGGCCTGAGTTCAACAGAGTTGGGAATGGTTCATACTTGAGTCCAGTAGTTTTAGATTGCATAAAAACTTGCATTTGGTTTGGCACACACACACACACGCAAGAGCAACTCAGAACATGGCAGATTTAAGAATGCTTCACTTTTGGTTTATTATTATCATGTCATAGGTTAGGAATTCATGGGGCCTTGGTCTAAATAGATAGAATTAAGTCTTAGGAAGCTTAACAATTCATTAAAACCAGTAATTGAACTAGATAAATGAGTTTTAATTTGGTAAAAATAAGGGAGTTTGGAAATCAGGGAAGGCGGTTTTGTATCAACTTCCATTCGAGGCCTAGGGAGGCCTGAGTGAGGCCTTTGAGTCATTATAAATTTGAGAGTCAGTTTAGACTCTTAGTAACCCTTGATAGTTGGTTTGGAGTGAAGGCCCAAGGTGGAGATATATTATTTCCACCAAAGCACCCGAGAGTCACCATTAGAGTTGCCTTTGGGGATATTAGAGAAGTGCATTGCATTTGTGTGTCTTTTAAGTGAGGCCTTGATGTCAAACCAATTTTAAAAGTTAGATTAAGGTCATAAGAAGTCATAGGAGTCAGAATATAGAAAATGCCCAAGGTAGAAATTCATATTTTTACCAAGGCACACAATTGGTGCCAAGGTATGCATTCAGGTAGGCTAAGTAGGGTGCATTGCATTTGTAAGTCTTGTGAGGTGAAGCACAAGTGTGCCTTACTAAATATAGGTTGTTTTAAGGTCTGTAAAGGAGGATTAGGAGTAATAGTCTTGATAATTATTTGTTAAATGGATAATTGATTGAGTGATTAGGATCCAATTGTACAATTGCCATGCCATTCCTTTCTATGTGTCATGTGGATTATGTGAAGCATATATTACTTGAAATTAATTGTGTTTAAATGTATATATATATATATATGTGTGTATATATGTATATATATTTACAGTATACACGAAAGGGTAGTTAGCAAGAGTTGTAATGAGGATACTATTTATTATAGGTTCAAGTAGGAGGCCAGGAAAGGAGCCCTTAGACGATTCCATTCAAGTACTCAGTAAGCGTAGTCCAGGAAAGTGAACTCTCAACTTACTTCAATAATTCTGTTTCATGTGATTGATTACCTTGTGAATGCATAACTACATTTTCAATAAGATTGATTAGTCCCTGACATCACTCAATGATTAGATCTTGAATTTATTTAATCCATTTCATACTTGAATTGATCCCTTTTCATCAGATATTACCTCGTACCCATATGAATATCCTACAATAATTCCTCAATATATCAAGTGAAACCTAAAACCCTCATATGTTAGATTCATTTCCTTTGGAAACCCAAACGCTGTTATCATCCTCTCATTTGAACTTTATCAATATCAACCCTTGTTATCTTGTCCTTGATTAAGAATTAAAATGAGTTATTAAAAAGGAATTGAATCATATGGTTTGATAAGACCGAGGTGCCAGTCATTGTTATAGTTTTAAAACCTCAGTAGCGGGGGTCCTGATAGTTTATATGGCCAATGTGTGTTGAGGATCCTCAAAGGTTGTGAATCACTTGTTATGTGGTTCGGAGCTTTCATGTGGGCTGATCACCCCTCATTGCTCATAGCGCTGTGTGATTTCAATTCCATTCACTTATTAAAATCTTGAACTTTTACTTGAAATTTCATATTGTTGATTTACCTTCTGTTATTATATTATTGAGCATAGATGAACTGTTATACCCTATTATTCACTTGCTGAGCGTTTTGCTCATTAATATTGTTATTCATATTATCCCTTCAGTGAAACCCGAAGATGGTTCGTTTCAAGTAAACCGCGCGTAAGACTTTTGGGGACTCAGGGTATGCCTACCATCAGATGTTGGAGCAGGTAGGAAACTAGTAATTCCCTAAGGGTTGTAAACTTTGGGTTTAAAATTTGGTAGTAGTTTGGCTTAAGATGTTTTTGGTCTGTAATAATTAAGATGTTAGATGTTGTTCAAACTCATTCTTATAGATTCGGGGATTGTGGTTAAGGGTTGTAGCCTTAATAATATATCTCTTATAGTACTTTACTATTTAATCTATATTATGCATATTTCTGCTAGTTAGTATTGTGGGTCTGTCACATTTAGCCTCTCTTTATACATCTTTATCGAACTGTTAGAAAATAGTACAAGTCCACAAAAAACATTTTTCATGAATTACCTGAAGAAGAGTATTTAATAGATTAAAAATATTGACTCACTTGTCAATAACTTCTACCTATTCATCGCTTGCAATACGACGCTTAAGAGGATCCATGTGGTATACTACCTCCGTCGTTGGAACAACAACGATCAATGACCAGTGATTCCTACCAAAACATGAGAAGATGTGTCATTGAGAAATTCAATTATGCAGTTAAATGTAAACCTCAAAAATAACCAAAGGTAACTTGCAAAAATAATTAAATAAATTACTTATATATCATTTAATTATATATTTAACAATTTATAAGTTACCAAATTAATTTACAAGTTACGAAATTTAAAGTTCCAGCCATACACATATATTCTATAAATTTCTAAAATTCAATAAAAATATAAAAAAAATGAAAATTAAATTACAAGTACTTAAACATCTTAATGAGATCATAAAATATGAAGTGTACTTATAAAGTGAGAAATGCTTACACGTTATTGAAAGGAATAAGAAATCATTGTCCTTCCCTAGCATTCATAAAACGGTTGGCAAGCGCACGTGATCTCTCCCCTGCATTGCCACAACAAATGGTTCCAATCATACCCGGATCCACAAAAGCAATCAAATTCGTCATTTTATTCTTTCTTACAAAATCATACAAGAAGCTGTAAACAAACTAAACAATAGTTGGAATCTAATCTCATTTTATTTAGAGAACAATTAAAACAAGAATGCACTCATTTTTAATTCAAGACAATTGACAAAAAATTGAAAAAGTTAACGTACTTGGAAACTTACTGAATGAATATGGTAATGATAGATCCGGACATTTCACCTCTACCACACAGGGAATGTATATCTTGTAAAAAAGGTCACCTGCTTCTTTGTGACAGCAAAAGCTTGTTCATTTAATTGAAAACTTACGGTTCTTCCATCTCTTAACGAATCATTTTCCCACATCCACAACCGTTTTAAAGATGATGGATAATTTACACCCATCTCTACATGAAGCTCATACTCCATATCATTAGTTTCTATCACACAGGCTTCTTTGTTTTCTTGGAACCAACTTTCTTCGTACCATGCTTTTTGACATTCTGAAAATAAAAATATGCACGTCAACACAGTAAAAACATAACAAAATATATCAATTATACACACTATCATCACAAAAATCTTTACCTCTGGAGAAGACAAAATTGGGGTACTGCTTGTGTTCCCCACCACGAGATCCCTTGGACATGCAATAAAAGACCTATTGCTTGTTTCACAGTTAAAATTTCATCTCCTACGGAAAATGGGATCTTAGCATTCTCCTGAATTGTATAAGAAATGGACACTCTTGCATATTCCTTCAAAAGGCGCATTTCATGACGAGTCGGCTCACATCCTTCAGCAACAGGGATTTCATCAACCCGGCCATATGCTATGATGTTTCTTACTGATCCTATTTCCAGTTGACAAACACCGGATAAACCATCCAACTTCAACCCTTTAGGATGGTTCTCAGTTTTAATAAACTCATTATCAGCGTCAACTATAAAGGCCTCCTCACATTTGAAAAAAATATTCTACTCATTCTCCTCATCAATATTTTCATATCCAACATTGTCCTTAGAAAAAAATCTACATTCTCCTTATCACCATGATCCGAACCTTCATCACAAGATTCCACGTTCAGCTTTTTCCTCACAATATCATTCATATCATTCTCGTTTACGAACTGAGGCACACCCTTTAAATCTAAGAAGCTTACTTGTTGGGAATCAATGATTGAGCTACCCTTTGACCAATACCTTTCGCCATTTTCAATTATGCTATGATCTTTTCAATTTTGGCAGTCCAGAATGCATCTCTCTATTTTATAATTTTCGGTGTCTCCTCACCCATAAAGTTTTTAACCTCCTCACGTATCCTCTCATCAATAGTCCTTGATTTTTTCTGTCTCGGTAGATCAAAATAGATAGACTGCTTCACGTGGCTCCCCTGACCATGTACTCTTCCTCCATGCTCAGGCTTACCAAACGCCATGGTTAACACATAATTTCTACCTTCTTCTACCAATTCCCCTTCTTTAACCTTCTTCTTGAGCAACTCCCAAAAAGACCACAGCGTATAAGAAATTATAAAACAAATTAGAAGTATGATGAATTTTTTCAGTTGAAATATAAATGAATAACTTACTATGTTCTCAGTTTTTTCTTTAACGTTCTCACTTTCCTTGAAAGGACCCAAGCATTCCATCGATCTATCGGTTCCTCTGGATATTTTTTTAACTGCATGTATGACATGTTTTATTGATGATTCAAAGATACAAATTCATATTGACCACAAAAATTATATAAAAAGGCTAGGTAGACTTTGGTTGTCATCACTAATCCATTCTATTTCCAGGTTGGCATAACATTTTCGAGACATTAGATGATGATACTCATTCATTCGGCTTCTTTTCACCTGTTCTTCATGAATTTTCTGTAGAAAAAAGCATCAACAAGGTTAAAACATCACGCTAAATACCTATTCAATCATTGAATTTGATACATTAATAAAACTAATAAAAAGTTTACCTTAAAATCATCTCCTAGACGATCAACAACAAACATGTCCCAGTGCGACTTTTCTATGAACGTGTAGTCAGCCGGAGGAAAAGTGAGCTTTTCTGGTTGATTCCGGTGTGGAAGGATGTACTCAGTCGTGAGCCGGGATTTGAAACCTCTCCACTTTTGACAAACGGATTCCCATACCAGTTTCCTTGTTATCGGAGGTACAATAAAGCCATCTACGTACATAAGAAACAAAAAAAAAATCAGATATGCAAGTTAACGAATGAATAAAATCTACAAAAAGAAAAGACAGAAACCAATATCAAAGAGAAATATATGCAAGTGAGTGTAGACAATTTACTATACCTGCACACAGTCCCAAATTTTATTCTTTGTCTACTCAGGAACTTGCTTCCAACTATAATGCCAAATGGGGACTTTGGTCCTTGTCAAAACCCCAATGTATGACTGCATCCCTCCAGCTTCATCACCATACGGCTTCCCTTTTGCATTGAAGGTCACAATATGCTTCTGATTCATTATCTTTCATCTCAGAATTCTGTGCATTGTGACACAACCACGTTTCAACAGTTTTAGTCCTTCCGGTATTTCTGGATTTTTCTTAGAACCCACTTGCTTTTTCTTACAATCCACTTGCTTTTTCTTCTTTGACAACTTCTTCTTTAAATTTTCAGATTTCGGATTCTTCTTGACAGATATGGGAGAAGAACAAGAGGGGCTAACTATGTTCAATGATTGTGTTTTTCTTATAGCCTTCACAACTCTCATCGCTGTTCGGTTTAGGTAAGACTTTGCTTTTTTATGAGAAGCTTGTGTCTTCTTCTTTGGAGGAGCCATAATCTGTGTACCACTAATAACATGCATAGAAAAACCATTAAAAAAAGGATTTACCAACCTAAGAAATTATACGGGTTTTATGAGAAACAAAATCCAACCACCAAAAAATCCCCAATAATATGGGTTTTATGAGAAACAAAATCCAACCACAAAAAAATCCCCAATAATGTGGGTTTTATGAGAAACAAAATCCAATAACTAACCAAGAAATCATCAAAGTGAACCATTTAAATCAGTAGCAAGTAACAACCATTAAAAAAATACCAAAGAAACAAGTCATATGAGAGTTTTATAAAAATCCAACAAGAACTACATAACATACGAGGGTTTCTCAATAATCGAACCAAAATATAAAAGAATCACAGAAAAAGAGCATAAGAATAAAAAAACAAATAAAAATATTACAAATCAAGAACAAGCAAGAACTGAACATAACAATCAAGAACAAGCAAGAATAAACAAGAACTGAACATAACAAGCTTAATCAAGTAACATGCACCAACAAGTAAGAACTAGACAGATTAGAATAGGAAAGTGCCTTTCTTAGATTTGCGTCGATTAGAAACTGAGAGAAGAAAATGGAAGAGAAATAAAAGAGGGGAATGAAGTGTTATCGGTAAGAAAAGAAAAATCACAAAGGGGGGAACAAAAGGGGGAATGAAAATGAAAAGAGGGGGGAGTGAAATAATTTTAAGGAATAAACCAACGGCCTGAATTGTGTTTTACCAATCCAATGGTGTATTTCAATTGATTTATTAATGTATTAATCATAATTTTAAGAAATTAATTTAAAAGAAGAGAAAATTAAATATTTTTTAAACAACGGTTACTATTAAATCCATCATTAATCTAACGATTTGGAAAATTTTGAAATAATATTTTGAATTTTTTTCTAAATAATTTCAATATAAATTAATTCATATTAAAAGTGTATTTGTGAAAATATTACATGTAATAAGACAAGGGTTTCTGTATAAAAGTCTTGTTTTTACAAGTTCTTACAATGGTAAAATACGAAAACCGTTGTCTTACATTCATCTAACGATTTTGGAGGTAATAAGTCAATGGTTTCTGAATAAAACGTGTTATTACAATGGGTAAACGATAAAATCATTGTATTACATCCATAAGATAACGATCACTACTAGAAATATGGGATCAGACATCGGTTCAGAACCGATGTTAAAAACAATCTGAACCGATGTCTTCGCGTGTGATGTTAAATGTCATCGGCCTTTGACATCGGTTAACAGCCGATGTCTATTACAGTGCTATACATCGGTTTTAAGATTAAATGTGATGTCTTTGCAATAAATTTTAGCTTATATTATAGTATTTCTAGGTGAATATGAGTATATTATGAGGTATTTATCCATTAAAACATGAAACCTACATGCTCTAAAAGCCATTTATTAAAATTCTTTCGAACAAACCGATGTGAAATGCTAGATCAGACATCGGTTAGATTAGTTGCCCGATGTGAAATGTTTGATCAGACATCGGTTAAATTAGCCCCCCGATGTGAATGATGGATAAAACATGAGTGTTCTTCATGAAACTGATGTTAAATCTTTTTATTTAACATCAGCCAATTTCTGTAACCGATGTTATTTTACTTAAAATACATTGAGTTTTTTTCAGAACCGATGACAAATGACTATTTCACATTGGGTTTTTTAGATCTTTTTCTTTTAATATTATTTTGTATGATGTCTTTTATATTTTTACATCTATTTATATGTACCATTGTGATGTTAATATTCTGTAAATTGCATGCCATCCTGGTAATATTTACAGCCACAGGGAACCAAAACAATGCAACATCCCAACAAAAAACATTTAAACGGAAACATAAAGGTACTCATCCAAATTACAAGTCTAATACCAAAATATTACTCATACCATACTAGACATACATTTCAAATAAAATACAAGCATTCCATTAGCCAACTCAGACTATACTAATTTTTAAGTACTAAAAGCAAAAGCAACTTGCTCTGTGCTGCTGTACCAGAACTCACAGCCTCCTTCCTCTTCGATAACCCTTTCTGCGAGTGCTATCAGTGGGGATTGGAGTAACATCCTCTGTAAAAAGGCAAATACAAAGTCAATAATCTACTCCTTATATGTCTATATTCTACTCATTTCCAAGTTCATAAGCAAATCGGGAAAAAAGAATTACCAATGCGACCAATTTTTATTCCTAAACGAGCAAGTGCACGAAGTGCAGACTGAGCAGCAGGAGACTTTGTCTTGTTTCCACCTGTTGCAATATATATATATATATGTAGCACTAGGAGACTTTGTCTTGTTTCCACCTATTGCAACAGAGTCCTCAGGCTATTTATGACTGTCTCTTCTCCTTATGAGAAACAACTCTTGGCCGAAAGAACAACAAGAACAACATGAATACCATCCCGAACCATCTATATTTAGCAATCGCTTTTAGAGTGGATTCTATTTCTGTAGAACAATCAAATAAAACTGCCATATGTATTGTGTAAGATTTATTAGATCAAATTAGGCTTAAAGGAAACTATCTGTTTGTTGTAGTAGAGAACTATGGAAGTCCAACTAGACAACTAGAAAGAAACTATACTGGGCGTGTCAATAACATTAAAAGTCTGGCCGTTTTCTAAGACAGTTGTACGCATCTCATAGGTGCGAGTAACACCAGATGAGTCAGCATCAGATACAAATGCATCCTCCTGCAATATATTGTTGCCTGTTGCACTTTCCTATTGCCAGTGTATCCAACTAATACCAGGTTCGTTCGTCATCAACTGAAATTCCACCCATTTTAAGAAAAAAACTACCTGAAACAAAAAAATTACAACACAAAGTCAAGTCAGATCCACAAATTTATACAAAGAAAAAATAATCCAGGGAAATGAAGAACAAGATTTCAATGTTGAGAACATAAGTATAACAACAGAGGACTAAAAACTTGTGCAATTTCTGATTCATTTTAAGGTTCACAACAGGGAGGGTCATGATTCCTAATGAAAGTTATCTAATAAAATAATTGCAACAAATTTGAAGTTAGGCTAGCCGGAAACCACCTAAAGTGAAAGGAGTCTGCCTTTCATGCACTTTTGCGAACAAAATCACTCAACTACGAACACGAAGATTTCATTGGACAAAAGAAAAAAAACACAACTCATGCATTATAATCCATCTCACACTGCCAATCTCATTAACTCTAATAGTTACCAAATATTCCTCCATTGCATAAAGGGGAGGCTATTTTTACCCCTACAAACCAAATTTTACAAAACCACATAACTGGTTCCCTTTTTGTATATGCTAATTCCTAACATTTTTGAATGTGTGCTGGATAAAAGAAACATAACATACTTATAGAATCTGAAAAGGCAAAGTAATTTTTAACAAATAATACAAAAAACAACATGTTGCACAGTACTTAATCAGGATTTAACACATGCAAAGTCTATTAGTAACTCCATAACTAACAAAACTTGCACATAGACCTTAGCCCACAAACAGATCATATAAAATTGAACCACGCAAGATTAAACTATAGTTTAGTAATTGAAGTGACATGAAAAAATCTAATAAAAACATTGCATGTGGATTATACCTTTTGAAGTTGAACAACTATGAATTTTGCTCTGAGAGAGGATTTAATAGTAATGTGGAAATAGACTTCTAGTTTACTCTTAGTTTCAATTTATATATATATATGTAGCTCCAGTATACAGACCAAAATGGAGATAAAAACAGCAAGTATAGAAATATTGTTTCAGCTATATCGGTAAAATATTGTACTTACATTGTCGTTTCCTCATCTGTGACCTCAAAATAATTAGTGTCACAATATTAACAACATTATAAATAACTAGAGATCCTAAAGACTAATGATTTAAACATATACATAAAAATTCAAATACACAACATAAAACATATTTACTAAGCAGCCTTGTAAACATTAAGAGTACTTTCGACCGCCTCTTTCCTCTTATCAGCAACACTATGAATATCAAGTGAATAAATCATGCATCAATATCTCCAATAAACATACAAAATTTTCAGATTTACACAAAAAAAGTTAAAACACCTGACCCGTATAGACTTATTCTTTCTAACTTGTCAGAGCCATATGACAGCTTCTCGAAACCATATAGAAGAGAGTTCCCTGCAACAATCGAGAGACAGAGTAAAAAATAATAAAAAAGAACGAGGGAGAAAGAAGGTAAGAGTGGGGGTAAACATATAAATTAACCAACTATATATATATATAGACATCTATAAAATTAAAATTTACTAAAATAATTTTAAAATTGGAACTTAATCGGACGAAACCCAGGGCTCCTTTCAAGTCTAAAGCTGTTATCAAGGACTAAGCTTACCAATTTGATGCTGGATTTGATGCTTAATTATGTCAAATTTCAGTGTCGTTTTTGTAGTTTTAAATTAGGGTTTGTAAGAGAGATTGGTGAGAAAGGAGAGAACGATGAGAGAGGAGGGTTTTTGTACTAGTTCTAAATTAGGGTTTATAAAAAGGAATGGCGAGAAAGGAGAGAAAGATCATAGAGACGAGGGAGAGAATCAGAGGGTTTGAGATGAAGTTGAGGTTTCACAGAGAGGGAGAGAGATTTGCCATCTGAAAGAGAGAATCGGGGGTGTGAGCAAAAGAGGGGATATAGTTTCGGACAGAGGGAAAAAATATGTATAAAGGGGGGCAATAATTTTTTCTGTAAAAAGGGGGGGCAATTTTGGCACAGAAATGGGGGAAAAGGACAAGTTAATTTAAATTTTTTAATATTGGTCATAGACAACGGTGTGTAAAAATGAACGATGTCAAAGTTAAAAACATATATTTGGCAGTTTTTATTTTCAAACATAAACAACGGCTAGTATAAGAAACCGATGTCAATTCTTATTCAACATCACTTAATTAAAAACCAATGTTAAAAAAACTTTTAACATCGGGTGCATTACGTGCCGATGTCTAAACACCGATGTCTTATCTACTATTTCTAGTAGTGGATTATGGATGTAATGAGACAATGGTTTCTATATAAAAGGCATGTTCTTATAATGGGAAATTGCAAAAACGTTGTCTTATGCAAAAACCATTATCTCCTGACTGATTAGGAGGTTATAGTGCATATGTTGGTTTTTGTGTCCAGTATAGCTTATTGATAATCGTCGACAGTGGCCTTCTTTATCTTTTACAGAAATATATAGATACATATAATATCTGATTATCTATTCATACCAGGTTCACTTGGCTTTCTTATGATACTATATACATATTATGGACTTGCTGAGCAATTTTGGCTCACTTTTTTGTTGTAATTCACTTTGTCTTTCAGTAAAAGCTGAGAATGAAGCCTATCCACACCAGGGTAGTAAAGAAGCGAGTGAAGAGGAGGGACCCTCTAGCACGAAGGATGCTAATCCCCATTCAGGAAGAGAGCTTTGAGCTACCAGAATAGGTTTGGTGTGGATAGATGTTGTGTGTGTTTGAATAAAATGAACTTAGTTTTTAAAACATGTTTCGTTAGTTGGTTTGTAATAAATAGATTTTTGAAAGATTATGAATTTGAGAATGTAATAAAAGTAGTGTTGTGTTCGTGTCTTCATACCTTAACCTTAAAGATCGGCGGTTAGGAAGGTGATGAGCAAGGTTAGCCTATTCTCTTTCTTTTCATTTTAAATTTCAAATTTTGTCCTACCTTCCTGTTATTATACAAAAATTTTAAAAAATGCAGTTGTAATTTCTCAAAGGATGAGAGGAAAAACTAGGATGGACAAAGTTCATATGAGAAGCTTGGAGCAGAGAATTGTCATCGGGATGAATGATGATTACCAGCCTATTGCAGAAAATGATAAAATATTATCAGAATTAAGTAGCTTCATTGGAATGCTTGATAAGCGATGTGTGTCACTAACTTATGTTACTTGGCACCATGTCCCGATATAGTTGAGGGAGACTTTGTGGAATTACGTCAAGGTATTTATGACTATATATCATTATTTATCTTTACTTTTTATTTCTGTCAAGGTAGGGACAAATTATGTTCAGTTTTAATTATCATTTATAATTAGTTTCATAGGTCTATTATCATTTATAATTATAAGGATAATTTATGAAAAACTAATTAGGGAGGACTATTTTTTTAATTTATTCTCATTAATGTTTACAAGGCCCGATATATAATTCCCGATGAGTTAGAAAATTGGGTGATCGAGATAATTCATTCATGTTGGAAGACGTACAAGAGTCGAATTAAGGCAGGTCATTTTACAGCCTATGAGAACGATGAATTTCTCAGCGCCTTCCTGAAAATCAATATCAGGGATTATATTTTCCTCGACAATATTCTTACTTGCACTAACGCTACTTTTTCCTTTTCAGTTATTTCTTGTTGAGCTTTTCCCTTTTCATCCTGTTCCTTTTGTCATTTTCGCATAGCCCAAAAAGCGGCCATTGAACCTTTTCCGTCATCTGCTTCTGGTAAGTCAACTATAGGAGCTGGAGATGTTACAGGTACAGATCGACATGTGTCCTCCTTCTCACTTGCGTCCTGAGTTGCAGGCTTGGCTGAATTGGCTTGGGAACGTGTTGTTAGTCCACGTCCCATTAACAGCTTTTCTTGTTTGTCTTCTTTTTACCCTGCAAAATAAAATTTATTACGTCCCAATAATCGAATAATAATGCAGAAACTTAAAAATAAAGAACTATGGCTACGATAAACCTTTGGTGGAGTCACTGATGCTTCACCCTCACTAACCGCATCGTGTCCTGCATCCTTTCTTGGATCATAATCTTCACTTCCATCTTGGGATTTCTCATTTCCCTTGCATCTTTTTAATCCCGCTGACAGTGTAGGCAACTTCAGAGCATATAGAACTTCATTATTCATCTTCACTCTGACTGCCCTGTCTCTTTCATAGTCTGTTAGAGGTGGTGGAGGGGGTAGAATGGTCCTCTCACTCTGCATATAAAAATTAAAAGTTTTGTCACATATTTTTATTCGGAAAGTACTATTTTATATGTTATTGAGAATTTACTATAGGAACATATCTAACCGGAACCTCATTTTCTCCCATTGTTTCTGTTACATGTGGTTTGCATAAATCCAATTTCCTTTTGGCAGCTGAAGGCTTACAAGTCACAGGTCTCTCATTGCATTCTCCCAATTTATGAAGTCATGGTGACTTTCGAGTTGCTTCTAGTGGCCCTTTCTTATTTGAAACCAACTTCATTTTTTTGTTATGCTGCTGTTGTAGCTGTAGTGCATGCCATACCATCAGTTTTGAATAATCTTTGCACATGAATAATCTATGTAACCTTGGCCGTAGTGGGAAATATCGCATCACATTTTCCGGGACTTTGCGCGGTATCTTCTGCGCTTTATCATCATTCGTGTTTGACTTTTCAACTACAACCCACCTTGAAAGACCACAAGTTCTACATTTTTCTTCCTTTTCAGTTTCACCCCAATATAGCATACAACCGTTTGGACAGGCGTAAATCTTTTTATAATCGAGACCTAAATCTCTAATTATATTCTTCACAGCACTAAAAGATAAGGGAATATTTGCCTCTAGAAATGCTTCTTTGATCAGCTCTAATATTTCCCCAAACCCTGACTCCGTAATTCCATGAACACACTTCAAGGAATATAGTCGGACAATAAAACTTAATCTAGAAAAGTTTTTACTACCTGGATACAAGGGAAGTTTTCCCTCTTCCAGATGGCTATAAAATTTCCTAGCATCTGCATTTGGTCCATTAGCACGATGCAACATCTCTTCTAGATTATCTTTGAAATATATATCGTTACCTAAGTTACGACCACTATCCTCAGTACTTATAGAATTTGGGATGCCGACTCGTGAAATTTCTACGATCCAGTTTGCATACAATGGATCAGGACCACTGTAGATAAGATGATCGTAGACAACATCTTGACAATGCCACTTGATGTTCTTACAATTTTTGCAAGGGCATGTCATTTCATCGCCTACAGCCATTTTGGGGAAGGCATGCTTAATAAATGCCTTGATCCCCTTGATATACCCTTCACTCAACTTTGGAAGGTTTATCCAAATTTCATGCATGTCGTCCATCACTACAATTAAGAAAGTTCAGAATGTCATAATGGACAACATTTATTTTATGCATACTCATTTAAACCTAGTACATTTGAGTTTATACTTTTTTATTTATAAGAATTAGGTAGTTCTCCCTGTAGTAAATATAAACCTGCTTTATTTAAATAGTACTCGGTCAAAACGTAGAGTGGATACAAAAACAGATCTAGGACCTATTTGTTTATTTCTATTTTAATAGTCTTAAACTCTACCGAAAGCATCCAAACACCATTTTAACAGTCCTAAACTCTACCCAAAGCATCCAAACACTAACATTTCCTAAAGTATAGATCATGGACCTATTTGTGCAAAAATAATACTCGGTCAAAACGCATACAACCAAATATCTACAAGAAATTAGGAAAGAAATTGAGATAATTTTCATCAAATAAATCCAATAGAAAATTAGGAAAACAACTAGGACAACACAATAGATAATTTTCATCAATTAAATCCAAACACAATAGATAATTTTCATACCCAAACATGCACCATAATCACAACCGCAAACATGCAAACACACACATACACACAAAGACAAAGAGAGAGAAGGCACACGGAGAGAGGGCAAATTGAAAAATACCTTAACTAAATGAAGGATGGATGTAATATCCGGGATATATCGTGTAATTATTTTTACTAATAAAAATATTTATTATATGTGTTTAGTATTTATTCTATGGATTATTTGTTAAGTGTAAAATGTGTTTGGATGTTTAAAAATAACATTAATTGAGTATTTTAATTTTTATATGTCCAAAATAAAATATAGATAATTGTCATATCTTCCTAATTATTTTTATGTTGATTTATGATTTTATAGGAAATATATGGATTTTATAAAATCTTTTTCTGAGTATCTAAAAACTATTTTATACAATCGGGAACCAACCGACTCATCCGTTTTTACGTTTTTATAACCCGAAACTCTTCCGAGAACTCCTTCCTAACCTAATTGCAATATTCCGAGTATTTTCCATGTTTCGACTTTTTCGATCTGGCGTACGGTTTGTCCTGCGCGGGTCCCGGCGCAACATTTTCGATACGTTATTTGTTTCGGTAAATCAATAAAACTCGTATTTTCGATAAATGGGATTTTTTTATTAAACTATCACAATTATCACCTCGTAATACGTGTAACCAGACGCTGAGACCAAGACCGTATTACAAATTGTACTGATTAGGATAATTATCACGAAAACCGGTACCGTCTGGATCAGTTTTTATAAATAAACGTACCATTTTATATCCGGAATGATCCAACGGGATACTAATTTTCCGTAATTATAAATAGCCTTTACCGTATATTATTCTGTATCAAAAATCATTTGCAGTCAGTAATTAAATAAATTTCCAGAGAAAATTCTTATATTCATAAACCCTTCTGAGAATCAAACCAACAATCAGAGGTGTTACCGGAGTCCGTTTGAAAAGCTCGAGTACTCAAAACGAAGGTCTTGAGGTGTACTATCAGATTCTGTGAACCATATACCTGCATAAATCAAGGTTTATTTTCTGGAAATTTGTTTATTTTTGAATTATTTTTATTAAAAATATGAATTTTTGGTCGGATGATTGTTTGTATGATTTGATGATTGTAAGTTGTAGAGCTTGTTTTCCTGATGATTTTCATATGTCATATGTCTGCTTTGGAGTTCAATAACATGCTCAAAATTGAGTTTGATTTTCGAATTTCAAAATTAGGGTTTATAACCCGTATGAATGTTTTCAATTGAAATTTGGGGCTTTTTGATTTAGGGGTTATTAGCTGTTGATTTATAGTGGGTTGTGTTCCTTATGAAATTTGCAATCGATTGGTATATAGCTCGTTAACAGAGGATGTCTGAATCGAAGGGAGTTGTAGTTTGAAGTTTTCGTAGGTTCGCCGGAAACCGGCGATGTTCTTGGCCATTTTCCGGCCAGGACATGAATGATTGATGTGTTTTGATTGCATGTACAAGTTGTTGGTAGCCTGTAGTTTAATTCTGGATAGCTTGGTGGCCTGAGGTGGCCGAAAACGTGTTCTCCGGCCACACTCCGGCGAGTCGACGGCGGGGGTTTGCAAAATTGCAAACAGGCCCCTGGACTTTTGGGGAAGAAACAGTTTAGTCCTCCAGGTTTCCAGAGTTTGCATATTTTGGATTCCTGTTTATAAATTATTTAAAA
Source organism: Apium graveolens (assembly GCF_009905375.1). Lineage (NCBI taxonomy): Eukaryota > Viridiplantae > Streptophyta > Magnoliopsida > Apiales > Apiaceae > Apium > Apium graveolens. Next base: position 237,151,062 of record NC_133651.1, on the reverse strand, counting down.
ATTATATTTTCTATTTATTTTAATTATAAAAATTCGTTTTTAATTTCTGAAAATTCAAAAAATTATTATTTTAATTCCAAAAATTATTTTTAAATCAAAAATAAATCTGAATTAATTAGTTAATTAAATTCAGGTAATATTTAATTGATTAATTGGTCAATTAATTCAAAAATTAATTGATTAATTGATTTAATTAATTATTAATTGATTTAATTAATTATTTAATTAGATTAATTATTTAAAAATAATTTAAAAATTCTGAAAAATAGTTTCGAGCTTTAAAATATTATTTTAAATTGTTTTCAAGGCTCGATAATTATTATAAAATTGTTTTAAATCCAGAATTGGCCAACCGAACCCTTTTTATTACTCCAAAATTGATCCAATGACTCGTTTTAATTCCGAAAAATGTTTTAAAAATCATTTTAAGTACCCGAAAGCTTGTTTATGACCCGAGACTTCTTTATAAATGATATATCATTGATTATTTGACGTGTTATGTGTTATATGTGACTTGTTGGTTAATTGTCGGTCTATATATTCGATGTTTACTTGTTTATAGTATAACTTTCAATCCGTTAATCGGATTTGGGTGAAATGAAGGGTAGATAGAAGTGTGTTTCGAATAGAATCATATGAGTTAAATATTGATAGATGCTTGTGATATGTGAGCAGAAAAGGAAAGGCGTAGGAAAGGGAAACAGATAGTCGAGGAGTAAGACAGTTGTGATTGAAAGTGAGTGCAGTATAGCAAGCTAGTACCGGGAAAGTGTTCTGAACTTTCTCAAGATATATTGTAGTGGATTGATAGTCCTGTTCTATATTGCAAGTGCTTTGAAGCACTGAACGCTAAACCCTGATTCCAGTTATTGATCTTGAGCCGTAAACCTTATTCTTTCTAAACCATTGATTGTTGTACACCCAGATACGAACCATAAACATACGATACTACTCCACAAATACATACAAACTAAATACCAAACACTAAACCGAATTACTTATATACTTAAACCATTGTACCTTATGATTTGAAAGACCAATTCCTGGTAACCCTGAAACATTGATTCCTTTGTTATCCAATTCTTTCATTACCTGACATCCAAGCTTATTGATCCTTATGACGATTGAAACCATTTCATTATTGAACGTCCAATGTTGTTAATGATTCTGTTTGTTGCTTTATATTGTTTATTCTATTATTATGCTAGAATTGGATTTTTTTTATAAAATTGTGGACCAGATTCGTGGTCATACCAGATTAATGGTCAAGTTAGGCCAATGTGTGTCTTGGATCCAGTAGTTAGAGCAGTGTTGTGTGCTTTGCGTGGGGTTAGTGCGTGACTGATCAGCAGCCTAACCTTGGTTTTTTTTAAATGAAAAATATAATATCCAATTCTAAATCATAATTCATTGTTCACTTGGTATCATAGCCCTTTTCACTTGATGATCATTATTCTTATTTATGTCATTGTGACTTGCTGAGCTAGTTAGCTCATTTGTGTGATGTTGTTTATGTTCTTTTCCAATTAAGAAGGAACCAGTTGGTAACGAGGATCCCTAGTCCTTGGAGTAATTTAAGTTTGTAAAAGTTTGTAATAATGTTTAATACTCAATTCTGAGTTTGGATAGTTGGGATTTGAACGGTTTGTAATATAAGTGTGTGTTTGGCTTGTTTGCATAATTTAACCTGTTGCGGTCCGTGGTAGTTGGTAAGTAGGGTCACTGCATATTATTATTATCTTTATTATTGTTATAAGCAGGTTATAAATAAGATGTGTGTATGTGTGGACCCCAAACTTCTGACCCGGGTTTGGAGGGCGCCACAGGTTTGGTATCAGAGCTACAGGTTATAAGTCACTGACACAAGCCTAGGTTGACAGGAATGGGTGGAGGGTTAGGATTAGAAGTAAGGAATAGAAAGATAGAACGTTAAGAGGTTGAGTGCTACGGTATAACCGGTACTAGTATGATTCGCGTCGTGGTTCGACATTCTTATATGGTGATATGATTTCAGATAGCAGAGATGACCGACTCTTTCATCCCCGTATCAGCTGATCACTTAGCGCCTTCAGTTGGAGTACCATCTTCAGATCCACGTCCTGTTGTTCCACCAGTATTGGCTATTCTACCTCCACTGGTGTTGCAGCCCGTACCACTGCTGGCTATTCCACCCCCAGGCATGAGGCCACCTATCAGAGGACCCCCACCTGCTGATTCAGGATTTACAGGTCATTCAGTTACAGGAGTACCTTTCCAGTTCTCTTCTTATCCTGTCCCATATCATCAGTTTGAGGCTTACCTTATGGAGCAGCGATTCCTACAGGGTCAGATTCAGGAGTTATTGCATATCATGCGTACCAGAGAGGTTGGGAGTGGTGAGAGGCGACTTAGAGAGAGGCTCCAGGTGTTTCGTAGAACAGCTGCTGTGAGGATTGCTGAGGCTATACATGAGGACATCACCCCTGATTTCCTAGTGGAGTGGGCTAAGTGGGTTCTAGAGGAGCTTGAGGAGATTGGAGGTCCAGACTTGCCATGAGTCAGAGATCCAAAGATGGAGATGCTGATTAGAGTTGTTATGGTTGTGTAGTATGTACAGTAGTGTGTAGTGTGTATCAGTAGACTTTTGAGTTGTATTTATAGACTAGCTATGCTGACTAATGAGTAGGTTATTGTACCCTTTTACTTTTACTTGTGAAGCGTCTTTACACTTGTACTACCTAATAGTTTTGATCTATATATATTAGTACCTTTTCCCTTTCCAGCATTGTCATTTACTTTACTGCACCTGTTTTACTTCACCTTATTTATTGCACCAGTTATACCCCTGTGATACCATGTACCCTGTTCCCTTAACTGTTTATATTCTGTAAAGAAGCATGCAATTTACTTAGTTCAACTGTTACAACTACTTTCAAAAAGAGATAATTCTGTTTTACAAAACTTTTCTTTTATGGAAAGGATTTGATTTAAAAGCTAAATAAGTTGTTTGATTCTTTACAGAAAAACGCCTCCCAGAAGAAATACCCGCACCAACACCCAGAATGAAGAAACCAACAACAAAAAAAATAACAACCAAGATGATACAAACCAGAATGCAAACCCAGGACCCATAGACCCAGCAATAGCCCAGATTCCCCAAATCTTGGCCCAACAAACAGTTCACCTGGCACAACAACAACAACAAAGACAGACCAATCCCCATGTAACTTTCAAAACTTTTCAGGCAGTAAACCCACCAGAATTTAAGGGTTCCTTAGAACCGATTGAAACAAATGTTTGGTTAAAGGAAATAGAGAAGGCATTTGCCTTAGTGAAGGTAAAGGAAGAACAAGAAGTTGAGTTTGCGAGCTATTATTTGAAGAATGAGGCTACCTATTGGTGGGAGATGGTGAAGACATTGGAAGGTACATATGTTATTACTTGGGAGAGGTTTAAGGAATTGTTTTTTGAAAATTATTTTCCCCAGTTTTTCCAGGATCAGATAGAGCTGAAGTTTTTAGAATTAAAGTAAGGAAATATGTCGGTGGCGGATTACGAAAGCAAGTTTGAAGAGTTGTCAAGGTATGTACCGTCATATTTGGATACTGACAGAAAGAAGGCTAAAAGATTCCAACAAGGTCTAAAGCCATGGATTAGAGGGAAGGTAGCCATTTTTGAGTTGGATACCTATGCAAGAGTTGTACAGAAGGCCATGATCGCAGAGACAAAGAGCGAGATGTCATAGAAGGAGAAAGAAAGCAAGAAAAGGAAATTTGAGGGAAATGAAGGTTAGTCACAACCAAGGAAGCTTCCAAATTTTAAGAAGGGCAAGTTTCAGCCAGGGAGAAATTCTAATTTCAGGATACAAAATGCAGGCGACGGAGGCCAGGGCAACTGTCTAGTTAATACGAATCAGCCAAATCAGTTAAGGTTAATTTTCCAGATTGTCAGGTATGTGGGAAGAAACATGGAGGAGTTTGTAATAAGTTAAATGTGGTTTATTTCAAGTGCAAGCAGAAAGGGCACTATTCAAGGGAGTGCCGAAATCAGCCAGCAAAAGAGCCAGCAAATAAGGATCAGCCTATCCGAAATCCAGCAGTGAAGGTTTCAGCCATTGGATTTACGTGCTTAAAATATGGAAAGCCAGGACATATAGCCAGGGATTGCAAGATACCAGCCCCAGTCAGTAATGCATTGAGGATTATGGGATCTACCCCAGCAGTGAATGAGACTCCAAGGGCTAGAGTTTTTGAGATGTCTGTGAAGGATGCTATCCAGGATACGGATGTCCTGGCAGGTACGCTTAATGTGAATTCTGTATGTGCCAAAGTGTAAATAGATTCGGGAGCAACTCAATCGTTTGTTTCACAAGGATTTTTTAGTAAGCTTAATTGTCCAGTTAAGTATTTAAATGAAATAATGACCGTGGAATTAGTAAATCAAGAACGTATATCTGTTAATTAAGTTTTTGGGAATTATGAGGTTGAGATTTCTGGTAGTAAGTTTTGTGTAGATTTGATACCATTTAAGTTAGAAGAATTTGACGTTATCTTAGGCATGGATTGGTTATCTAAGCACGATGCCCAGATAGATTGTCAAAATAAGAAGGTAATGGTGAAGACGCCAGATGAGAGGATAGTACCGTTCAAGGGCCAGAAGCAAGTAAAGAAGTTCTTAACGATGATTCAAGCTAAGAAGTTACTACGGCAAGGATGCGAGCATTTCGTTGCATATGTGATTGATAAAAGTCAGGAGCCAGCAAAACTTGAAGATATTCCAGTCATCAATGAATTTCCAGATGTGTTTCCCGATGAGTTACCAGGAATTCCCCCAGATAGAGAAATTGAGTTTGCAATCGACTTAGCACCTGGAACAGAACCAGTATCCAAGGCCCCGTACAGAATGGCGCCCGTTGAAATAAAGGAACTAGCAAAGTAATTGCAAGAGTTATTAGAGAAAGGAGTAATCAGACCCAGTGTATCCCCGTGGGGTGCACCGATACTATTTGTTAAAAAGAAGGATGGAAGCATGAGACTGTGCATCGACTATAGGGAGCTCAACAAGATTACAATCAAGAACAAGTATTTGTTACCCAGAATTGATGATTAGTTCGACCAATTGAAAGGAGCCAAGTACTTCTCCAAGATTGATTTAAGATCGGGATATCATCAACTGAAGATTAAGCCAGAAGATATACCAAAAACAGCTTTCAGGACAAGGTATGGACATTATGAATTTTTAGTGATATCTTTTGGATTAACCAATGCCCCGACAACGTTTATGAACCTAATGAACAGAATTTTCAAGGAATACTTGGACAAGTTCGTTATTGTGTTTATAGACGACATTTTGATTTATTCAAAGACGGAAGAGGATCATGCAGTACATTTGAGAACAACTTTGGAGATTTTAAGGAAAAAGAAGTTATATGCTAAATTCTCAAAGTGTGAGTTTTGGCTACAGGAAGTTCAGTTCTTAGGACACATAGTCAGTAATGAAGGGATCAAAGTGGACCTAGCAAAGATTGAGGCAATTACAAATTGGGAAAGACCGAGAATACCAATAGAGGTAAGAAGTTTTTTGGGATTAGTGGAATATTATCGACGATTCGTTCAAAATTTCTCAAGGATTGCAACACCATTGACAAAGCTTACACGAACGAATGAAAAGTTTATATGGAACGATAAATACGAAGAAAATTTTCAGGAATTGAAGCGAAGATTAATCACGGAACCTGTTTTGTCACTACCAAACGATCAAGGGAATTTCATAATCTATAGTGATGCTTCTCATAAAGGAATCAGATGTGTTCTGATGCAGCACGATAAGGTGATTGCGTATGCGTCAAGGCAATTGAAACCAGACGAACAGAAATATCCTACTCATGATTTGGAGCTAGCAGCCATAGTTTTCGCTTTGAAAATTTGGAGACATTATCTATACGGAGAAAAAATGCGAGATTTACACGGATCACAAAAGCTTGAGGTACATATTCACACAGGAGGAGCTTAATATGAGGCAAAAGAGATGGTTAGAATTGATCAAGCATTACGACTGCATGATTAATTATCATCTTGGTAAAGCGAACGTTGTAGCAGACGTGTTGAGTCGGAAAGAAAAGTTAAATGTGTTATCAGTACCCGAAGAAATATATAAAGAATTTCAGAAACTGGAATTGGAGATTAGAGTTTTCAAGCCTGATGAAGCAAAAATGCATAGTATGACTTTCCAGCCGGAGTTGTTAGAGAAGATAAAGAAGTGTCACAAATATGTAATGGATCAAGATATAAATCGTTTGGTAGGTGAAGAATTGTGTACGCAAAAGGACGATCAAGGTATTCTTAGGTTTTCTTCTAGAATTTAGATTCCACCGGTGACAGAGCTGAAGAATGAAATTTTACAGGAAGCTCATAATTCAAGGTATTCAATCCATCCAGGGAGTACCAAGATGTACAGATATTTAAAAGAAAATTATTGATGGCCAGATATGAAGAGGGAAATTGCGGAATGGGTTAGCAGATGTTATACATGTCAGAGAGTTAAAGTAGAGCATCAAAGACCAAGTGGATTGCTACAGCCATTGTAGATTCCAGAATGGAAGTGGGAACATATTACCATGGATTTCATAGTTGGATTACCAAGGACAAGGGCTAATTATGATGCCATTTGGGTTATAGTGGATAGACTTACCAAGTCAGCTCATTTTCTGCCTATAAATGAAAGAGTTTCGTTCGACAAGTTAGTCCATATGTACCTGAAGGAAATTGTAGTACGTCATGGAGTTCCTATGTCTATTGTATCTGATCGAGATCCAAGATTTAATTCAAGATTTTGGAAGAGTTTTCAAGAATGTTTAGGAACAAGACTGAATATGAGTACAACTTACCATCCACACACGGACGGTCAGAGTGAAAGAACGATCCAGATAATTGAAGATATGTTACGTGTTTGTGCTATTGACTTCAAAGGGAGTTGGGACGAGCATTTACCTCTGGTAGAATTTGCTTACAACAACAGTTATCACGCCAGTATTGGGATGCCACCCTATGAAGCCCTTTATGGACGCAAATGCAGATCTCCAGTGTGTTGGGACGAAGTAGGAGAACGCAAAATACTTGGACCTGAATTAGTGCAGCAGACAAAGGAAGTTGTTGAAGTTATCCAGAAGAGATTGATAGCCGCACAGGACCGTCAAAGGAAATATGCAGATCAGTCAAGGAAAGGCATGAAATTCGAAGAAGGGAATTTGGTATTACTGAAAGTATTACCGTGGAAGGGACTAATGAGGTTTGGAAAGAAAGGAAAGCTGAGCCCAAGATATGTCGGACCTTTTGAGATTCGAAAGCGCGTTGGCAAAGTAGCTTACGAGTTGGTGTTACCTCCGCACATGGAACACATTCACAATGTTCTTCACGTATCGATGCTTAAGAAGTATAATCCAGACTCCAGACATGTAATAGAATATGAGCCAATAAAGCTTCAGGCAGATTTGTCATATGTAGAGAGTCCAATAGAGATTCTAGAGGAAAGAGAGAAAGTATTAAGAAATAAAGTGGTAAAGTTAGTAAGAGTATTGTAGAGAAACCCAAAGGTTGAATAGTCAACCTGGGAGTTTGAAAGTGATACGAAAGAAAAGTACCCTCATTTATTTTCTTAGGAGATTCTGAGGACAAAATTCTTTTAAGGGGGAAGGATGTAATATCCGGGATATATCGTGTAATTATTTTTGCTAATAATAAATAATTATTATATGTGTTCAGTATTTACTCTATGGATTATTTGTTAAGCGTTAAATGTGTTTGGATGTTTAAAAATAATATTAATTGAGTATTTTAATTTTTATATGTCCAAAATAAAATATAGATAATTGTCATATCTTCCTAATTATTTTATGTTGATTTATGATTTTATAAGAAATATATGGATTTTATAAAATCTTTTTCCGAGTATCTAAAAACTATTTTATACAATCGGGAACCAACCGACGTCATCCGTTTTTACGTTTTTATAACCCGAAACTCTTCCGAGAACTCCTTCCTAACCTAATTGCAATATTTCGAGCATTTTCCATGTTTCGACTTTTTAATCCGGCGTACGGTTTGTCCTGCGCGGGTCCCGGCGCAATATATTCGATACATTATTTGTTTCGGTAAATCAATAAAACTCGTATTTTCGATAAACGGGATCTTTTTATTAAACTATCACAATTATAACCTCGTAATACGTGTAACCAGGCGCTGAGACCAAGACCGCAGTACAAATTGTACTGATTTGGATAATTATCTCGAAAACCGGTATCGTTTGGATCAGTTTTTATAAATAAACGTACCATTTTATATCCGGGATGATCAAACGGGATACTAATTTTCCGTAATTATAAATAGCCTTTAGCGTATGTTATTCCGTATCAAAAATCATTTGCAGTCAGTAATTATATAAATTTCCAGAGAAAATTCTTATATTCTTAAAAACTTCTGAGAATCAAACCAACAACCGGAGGTGTTACTGGAGTCCGTTTGAAAAGCTCGAGTACTCAAAATGAAGGTCTTGAGGTGTACTATCAGATTCTGTGAACCATATACCTGCATAAATCAAGGTTTATTTTCGAATTATTTTTATTAAAAATATGAATTTTTGTTCGGATGATTGTTTGAATTATTTGATGATTGCATGCTGTAGAGCTTATTTTCTTGATGATTTTCATATGTCATATGTCTGATTTGGAGTTCAATAACATGCTCAAAATTGAGTTTGATTTTCGAATTTCAAAATGAGGGTTTATAACCCGTATGAATGTTTTTAATTGAAATTTGGGGCTTTTTGATTTAGGGGTTAGTAGATGTTGATTTATAGTGGGTTGTGTTCCTTATAAAATTTACAATCGATTGGTATATAGCTCGTTAACAGAGGATGTCTGAATCAAAGGGAGTTATAGTTTGAAGTTTTCGTAGGTTCGCCGGAAACCGGCGATGTTTTTGGCCATTTTCCGGCCAGGACAGGGATGATTGATGTGTTTTGATTGCATGTACAAGTTGCTGGTAGCCTGTAGTTTAATTCTGGATAGTTTGGTGGCCTGAGGTGGCCGAAATCGTGTTCTCCGGCCACACTCCGGCGAGTCGACGGCAGGGGTTTGCAAAATTGCAAATAGGCCCCTGGACTTTTGGGGAAGAAACAGTTTAGTCCTCCAGGTTTCTAGAGTTTGCATATTTTGGATTCCTGTTTATAAATTATTTAAAAATCATATTTTCTATTTATTTTAATTATAAAAATTCGTTTTTAATTTCTGAATATTCCGAAAATTATTATTTTAATTCCAAAAATTATTTTTAAATCAAAAATAAATCTGAATTAATTAGTTAATTAATTTCAGTTAATATTTAATTGATTAACTGGTCAATTAATTCGAAAATTAATTGATTAATTGATTTAATTAATTATTAATTGATTTTAATTAATTATTTAATTAGATTTAATTATTTAAAAATGATTTAAAAATTCCGAAAAATAGTTTCGAGCTTTAAAATATTATTTTAAATTGTTTTCAAGGCTCGATAATTATTATAAAATTGTTTTAAAGCTAGAATTGGCCAACCGAACCCTGTTTATTACTCCGAAATTGATCCAATGACCCGTTTTAATTCCAAAAAATGTTTTAAAAATCATTTTAAATACCCGAAAGCCTGTTTATGACCCGTGACTTCTTTATAAATGATATATCATTGATTATTTGATGTGTTATGTTTAATATGTGACTTTTTGTTTAATTGTCGGTCTATATATTCGATGTTTACTTGTTTATAGTATAACTCTCAATCCGTTAATCGGATTTGGGTGAAACGAAGGGTAGATAGAAGTGTGTTTCGAATAGAATCGTATGAGTTAAATATTGATAGATACTTGTGATATGTGAGCAGAAAAGGAAAGGCGTAGGAAAGGGAAACAGATAGTCGAGGAGTAAGATAGTTGTGATTGAAAGTGAGTGCATTATAACAAGCTAGTACCAGGCAAGTGTTCTGAACTTTCTCAAGATATATTGTAGTGGATTGATAGTCCTGTTCTATATTGCAAGTGCTTTGAAGCACTGAACCCTAAACCCTGATTTCAGTTATTGATCTTGAGCCGTAAACCTTATTATTTCTAAACCATTGATTATTGTACACCCAGATACGAACCATAAATATACGATACTACTCCACAAATACATACAAACTAAATACAAAACACTGAACCGAATTACTTATATACTCAAACCATTGTACCATATGATTTGAAAGACCAATTCCTGGTAACCCTGAAACATTGATTCATTTGTTATCCAATTCTTTCATTACCTAACATCCAAGCTTTGAAAATGCCATATTGATCCTTATGACGATTGAAACTATTTCATTATTGAACGCCCAATGTTGTTAATGATTCTGTTTATTGCTTTACATTGTTTATTCTGTTATTATGTTAGAATTGGATTGTTTTTATAAAATTATGGACCAGATTCGTGGTCAGACCAGATTAATGGTCAAGTTAGGCCAATGTGTGCCTTGGATCCAGTAGTTAGAGCAGTGCTGTGTGCTTTGCTCGGGGTTAGTGCGTGACTGATCAGCAGCCTAACTTTGGTTTTTTATTAATGAAAAATATAATATCCAATTCTAAATCATAATTCATTGTTCACTTGGTACCATAACCCTTTTCACTTGATGATCATTATTCTCAGTTTTGTCATTGTGACTTGCTGAGCTAGTTAGCTCATTTTTGCGATATTGTTTATGTTCTTTACCAGTTAAGAAGGAACCGGTTCATAACGAGGATTCCCAGTCCAACACAAGAGCTAGGGGTTCAGGTTGATCAAGTTAAGCGAGTAGGCACCTTTTGGAGTAATTTAAGTTTGTAAAAGTTTGTAATAATGTTTAATACTCAGTCTTGAGTTTGGATAGTTGGGATTTAAACGGTTTGTAATATATGTGTGTGTCTGGATTGTGTGCATACTTTAACCTGTTGCGGTCCGTGGTAGTTGGTAAGTAGGGTCACTGCATATTATTATTATCTTTATTATTGTTATAAGCATGTTATAAATAAGATGTGTGTATGTGTGGACCCCAAACTTCTGACCCGGGTTTGGAGGGTGCCATACTGGAAGCCCTAAATGCAATGAACACCTTCACTGGAAGCCCTAATTGAATGAACACCTTCACTGGAAGCCCTAATTGAATGAACACCTTCACTGGAAGCCCTAATTGAATGAACACCTTAACTACTATGTTGAGATTGGTAAGAGTGGCGGCGAAATTAAGCAGATAGAGGGGTGAGAGGGGTGAGAGGGGCGAGAGAGGTGAGAGAGGTCAGAGGAAAGTGAAGTCATCAGATATGGAAAGAGCGGGGAGGGAGGGAATTTTTGTCCTAAAATTTTAAGACTGAAATTTGGAGCCCAAATTTTGGGTTGGAGCCCAATATATTGTCCAGCTGTGCAAGTCCCAAATTAAATTTTTATTTTTATTTTTATTTTTATAAATTTTAATCATAAAATTTGTTAGAAAAAATAAAAATATAATTATCTTTATAATTTAAATATTTATAATATTTCTTATTATATATTTTTGAAACATATATATGAGTATTCATACAACACTCTTGTAAGATTAAATTCATATTAATATTTAATTTTAAAATTTATATATTTAAATTTTGATACTTTAAGGTAACACTTTCACAAAAATATTGCAAGATGCAACACTTTCTACCTAATGTAACATCACATTTTTGGCTAAGGTAACACAAAAATCACAATGTTACATTAGACCATCTATAGCATAGCTAATGAAACATATTTGGGTAACATATCTTTGGAGGGGGTTGTGATAGGCCATATTTGGTGTAGTGTCCTTGTAATCCTGAGAATTTCTCAATGAGACTGTCATTAGTTTCCACTCCTTTGGAAGAGATCTCAGGAACTTGAGGTTAGAGTCTTTTGTTTGATATACTCTTCCATGCAACTTCAGAGCATTTCTTAGCTTTAAGTTATGATAATTATCTTTGTCCAGAAATGGAATTTTGACTCCAACATCCTTCTTGTTCATCTTGCTGTTTGTTGTGATCTTTACACTCTTTGTACTTCAAGAGCTTGCTCTGATACCAATTGTTATTCCCTAACAATACAAAAATATATAACTATTTGATTTGCAGATTACGGAATGAAGTAGTTATATAAATCAAAACACAAAGTAATAAAAACATAAGCTTTTAAAACTTTCTGGTGGATTTGAAAGTATCCACCGGATATATATATATATTGAATGAGAATCATGTGAAGCTTGACTAGCTTACAACTGCTTACAAGTAGAACAAACAAACTACAGAGAAATTCTTGACAAGTACAGCTTTATCTATCTCTCTTTGAAATATATTTGCTTAGTTGAATGTTCTACTAGCTACACTTGGTTTATATATCACCAAGTTTACGTGACAATAAGACAAGATAATAAAACAAAACATATCTAGTCTAACTCCATGTTGCTTCACTACTCTATTCCAGCATCTTTGAATATCTTCACAATTGCATGGAAATGGTAATGCTTCTTTGTTCTCAAATTCATGCTTAACAGGCTGCCATATTCCTTTTGCAAACACCCAACACATATGACTGTGTTGTCACTGTCAATAGATATTTGAATTTGATCATCCGTCGGATACATGTTTGTCATCCGTCGGGTGGCTTTGTTGATCATCCGTCAAGTAGCTTTGTTGATCATCCGTCGGGTAGCTATTTGTCACTTGACTTCATTTCACTTATACAGAATTACAAGACATCCTATATTTACAATTAATCAACCTATTCTGCATATTCACTAGTAGTCAACATGACTCATATACTCCTACAAAATCTACACAAAGTTGTTTGCAGAATTGTGCTACAATACTTATTTGTTACATAAGCTACTCACCCGGTGGATGTCAAATTGTCATCCGTCGGGACTATATTAAATCATTCGTCGAGACTATATTTGATAATCCGTCGAGTGCTACAAAATTCACTAAGTTAAATCTACTAAGGTGTTTTGTTTAATTTGTCATCAAGTTCACAACATATTCCTAACATACTACACTCCAAATTTGAAGATCCCTACCTTTGTTGATTATCGTTACGACTCTTTTCAATGATTTCTTCCTTAGTCGTTAAACCATTGATACTCATCTTTGATGACCCTGCTAGTGAGAAGATAAATCATTTATGATAAGAGTTCCATAACTCCAATCCTTGACTTATAATTTAAACTCTATTGTTTGGAATCCTTGTAATTTATCCCTAGCATCAGTATTAAAAAAAATAATTTCTATACAAACAAAAGAATGTTTTCTTTAGATTAGTGGATTGGAATAAGACACAAGTTTCTTTCACACTTATTATATTAGGCTTATAAGTTGCCTAGGGATCCGAATTAAAAGTTTTTAGAACCCAGTGAGGTTTGTGATTAGTTCGCAGCTGATCACCGGTTGTAATCCGTAGCGTCATAAAATGATTTTGAGCAATGATTTGGTTAAAAATATTTTGACTTGAATAATGATGCCATCTACCCCAATTTCGAATTATGAATTTCTATGATGTTAATTCCTGTCTTATGATATATCTTGCTGAGCGTTTGGCTCACTTCTTGCTATTTATCCATGTTATTTCAGCTAGCAAGTATGGTTAGATTCAAGCAGACTGCTCGTAAGTCCACTGGAGATGCTGAGGCTTATGTGAGAGCTCAGGTAGTATAGTTGGCGTCTGTGTGAGGACCGGTAGTTATGTAATAGTGGTATTAGTTGTTAGTGTTGGACTTTTCAAATACTGAACCTTTTGCGATCTTAGATTTGTTGTAAACAACCGTTTGTAATAAGTTATATTTTTCAGTTGTTATATTTTAGGTTAATTTTCGGGATGTGACATTTTAATACTAAATAATTTCTCGAGATAAATAATGCGAGTTATGATTTATGAGAGACGATATTTTCAATTTTTTATACTAAAATGATTTTGATGTGATTTACTATTTTAGAAAATATCCGAAGTGAGATTATATAACACGGGAGGGTGAATATTGCTGCTTGTGCGCTAATTGTTGGAGACAATGCAAGTTTTATCTGCTCCCTTCCTATTTATGAATTATATATATATATATATATATATATCTTGCTTACTGATGGTCAATATTACAGATTTAAACTTTGGAGACCTCATTCACAATTATTTTCTTTTGATAAAATTTCCTAATTTAGACCCTTGCCAAATCTCATGATTATAACAAAATAATAACTTATATTTATGTTCCTGATAGCTCGTATCATTCAGGACAGTTACCTGAGTCTCTTTCAAAAAAAGATAAATTTTTGTGTTCGTTTATATCATCCTTGAATTTACATCGATTCATCAGTCGGATCGATTATTTAATTCCTTTCTTTCTTACACAAACACCTTCGAATCTATTTATCATCGGAAAGAATCGATATTTTTATTTGACATGATTATTCTCATCATTTAGGATAATCCCTGTTCTTGGAGCTTATCGATATATCGCTCATATCGATGTTAAAGTAATATCCTTACTAAATAAGAGACTAGTTTATTATTTTAACCAGAATATGTGATGTGATTTTGAATCATTGTGATGTGACATGAATTGAGAAGTGAATCGGGATGTGTCTATCTATACTGGTCAATGTGGAATTTAAACCACGGTATTTATTGTGACAAGTTCGATATGTGGACATTTTGTTCAGCTCGAGTGCAACCGAGGGTTAAGACGTTAACCCTTATTTTATGCTAGCAAGTGTGTGTTAGGCGTTCTTATGACGAGTCGTGATCAGGTGAGCGTAAGATTTGCAACAGGATGGTACACTGTGATAGTTGATCGCATCATTGATGTACCGAGGATGGAAAATGACCAGTTAATCTTGAATCAAGTGGCATTGTGCCAGATAAGAGGTTCTTTGTTAAAATTCTGATGTGTTGTTGAATACTCCTTTTGGAATTTAAAATATTGTTGCTCTTGGCACCTATTTCCATCTGATAGTCATTCATACTTGTTAAGAACTCGATTTCTCACTCTTTCTATTCTTGTATTTCTCCAAAGCGGTGAAGAATGAGATTGACAGACCATCTGATCAGTCAAGGCAAAGGAAGGAAAACGAACAGGTTGTGAAAGAGAATGGGTCCTGAGATCTATGGAGGGGTGTCCACAATGAATGATATACTTGACTATGATTTGTAATGACAATACAGGTGTGCGAATCTTGATATCGTGGCGACCCGAATCTAAGAAATGGTGAATTTGGGGGCGTCACATTCGTAGTCTACTTGAAATATTTTGATTTAAAATATTAATTTTGAAAATGATTTTTTCTATCATTTAACCATACGGATGTTAAGATATACCAATTTTAGTCATATGAAAAAATTATTAACAAATTTGAAATTCATCTTGCATTTCAGGATTAGAAAAATCTAGAAAAACACCACTCCCGACAACGAGGCTCGTTTCCGATTTACAAGATTAATTTTTAAAATGATTTTTTCGACAATCCAATAGTACGGATGTTAAGATATATAAAATTTAGTCATATGAAAAAATTATTAAAAAATTGAAATTCATCTTGCATGTCAGGATTAGAAAAATCTAGTAAAAGTATCAGTCCTGACAACAAGACTCATTCCCGATTTAGAAGATTAAACTTTAAAATGATTTTTTCGATGATCCAACAGTACGGATGTTAAGATATATCAATTTTAGTCATATGAAAAAATTATTAACAAATTTGAAATTCATCTTGCATGCCAGGATTAGAAAAATCTAGTAAAATGACCAATCCCGACAACGAGACTCTTTCCCGATTAACAAGATTAATTTTTAAATGATTTTTTCGACAATCCAACCATAAAGATATTAAGAAATATCAATTTTAGTCATATGAAAAAATTATTAACAACTTTGAAATTCATCTTACATGTGAGGATTAGAAAAAGCTAGTAAAAGTACCCCTCCCTACAACGAGACTCGTTCACGATATAGAAGATTAATTTTTAAAATATTTTTTTCGATGATTAACCGGACGGTTGTTAAGATATATAAATTTTAGTCATATGAAAAAATTATTAACAAATTTGAAAAATGTCATGATTAGAAAAATCTAGTAAAAGTACCACTCCCGACAACGAGACTCGTTCCCGATTTACAAGTTTAATTTTTAAATGATTTTTTCGATGATCCAACCATACGGATGTTAAGATATATCAATTTTATACATATGAAAAAATTATTAACAAATTTGAAATTCATCTTGCATGTCAGGATTAGAAAAATCTTGTAAAAATATCCCTCCCGACAACGAGATTCGTTCCCGATTTACAAGATTAATTTTTAAAATGTTTTTTTCGACGATCCAACCGGACGGATGTTAAGATATATAAATTTTATTCATATGAACAAATTATTAACAAATTTGAAACGTGTCAGGATTAGAAAAATCTAGTAAAAGTACACCTCCCGACAATGAGACATGTTCCCGATTTACAAGATTAATTTTGAAAATTATTTTTTCAACGATTCAACCGTACGGATGTTAAGATATATCAATTTTAGTTATATAAAAAAATTATTAATAAATTTGAAATTCATCTTGCATGTCAGGATTAGAAAAATCCAGTAAAAGTACCCCTCTCGACGATGAGACTTGTTCCCGATTTAAAATATTAATTTTGAAAATGATTTTTTCTATGATTCAACCGTACGGATGTTAAGATATAATAATTTTAGTCATATGAAAAAATTATTAACAAAATTTGAAATTCATCTTGCATTTCATGATTAGAAAAATCTAGTAAAAGCACCACTCCCGACAACGAGGCTCGTTTCCGATTTACAAGATTAATTTTTAAAATGGGTTTTTCGACAATCCAATAGTACGGATGTTAAGATATATTAATTTTAGTCATATGAAAAAAATATTAACAAATTTGAAATTCATCTTGCATTTTAGGATTAGAAAAATCTAGTAAAAGGACCACTCCCGACAACGAGACTCGTTCCCGATTAACAATATTAATTTTTAAATGATTTTTTCGATGATTCAACCATACAGATGTTAAGATATATCAATTTTAGTCATATGAATAAATTATTAACAAATTTGAAATTAATTTTGCATGTGAGGATTAGAAAAATCTAGTAAAAGTACCTCTCCCGACAACGAGACTCGTTCGCGATTTACATGATTAATTTTTAAAATATTTTTTCGATGATCCAACCATACGGGTGTTAAGATATATAAAATTTAGTCATATGAAAAAATTATTAAAAAATTGAAATTCATCTTGCATGTCAGGATTAGAAAAATCTAGTAAAAGTATCAGTCCCGAGAACAAGGCTCATTCCCGATTTAGAAGATTAAACTTTAAAATGATTTTTTCGATGATCCAACAGTACGGATGTTAAGATATATCAATTTTAGTCATATGAAAAAATTATTAACAAATTTGAAATTCATCTTGCATGTCAGGATTAGAAAAATCTAGTAAAATGACCCATCCCGACAACGAGACTCTTTCCCGATTAACAAGATTAATTTTTAAATGATTTTTTCGACAATCCAACCATAAAGATGTTAAGATATATCAATTATAGTCATACGAAAAAATTATTGATAACTTTGAAATTCATCTTACATGTGAGGATTAGAAAAATCTAGTAAAAGTACCCCTCCCTACAACGAGACTCGTACCCGATTTACAAGATTACTTTTTAAAATAATTTTTTCGATGATTTAACCGGACGGTTTTAAAGATATATAAATTTTAGTCATATGAAAAAATTATTAACAAATTTGAAACATGTCACGATTAGAAAAATCTAGTAAAAGTACCACTCCCGACAACGAGACTCGTTCTCGATTTACAAGATTAATTTTTAAATAATTTTTCCGATGATCCAACCATACGGATGTTAAGATATATCAATTTTAGTCTTATGGAAAAATTATTAACAAATTTGAAATTCATCTTACATGTCAGGATTAGAAAAATCTTGTAAAAATACCCCTCCCGACAACGAGACTCGTTCCCGATTTACAAGATTAATTTTTAAAATGTTTTTTTCGATGATCCAACCGGACAGATGTTAAGATATATCAATTTTATTCATATGAACAAATTATTAATAAATTTGAAATGTGTCAGGATTAGAAAAATCTAGTAAAAGTACACATCCCGACAACGAGAATCGTTCCCGATTTACAAGATTAATTTTGAAAATTATTTTTTCGATGATTCAACTGTACGGATGTTAAGATATATCAATTTTAGTCATATAAAAAATTATTAACAAATTTGAAATTCATCTTGCAAGTCAGGATTAGAAAAATCCAGTAAAAGTACCCCTCCCGACGATGAGACTCGTTCCCGATTTAAAATATTAATTTTGAAAATGATTTTTTCTATGATTCAACCGTACGAATGTTAAGATATATTAATTTTAGTCATATGAAAAAATTATTAAAAAATTTGTAATTCATCTTGCATTTCTGGATTAGAAAAATCTAATAAAAGTACCCCTCCCGACAACGAGACTCGTTCCCACTTTAAAAGATTAATTTTGAAAATGATTTTATCAATAAATATATTAAAATAAATATAATTATGTCAAAGTATTTATTAATTAAAAAAATTATTAAATTATTTTCCCATTATCACCCAATTTGTCCATTCCCTCTAATGAAATTTCATTTACCCCTTCCTCCAAATTTCATTTCCCCCTTATCTCCCCCTCTTTTCCCAATCACACTACTTCTTCCTTTCATTAATTTTTTGTGTGCTCCCCCAATTTCCCTTTCCCTTTCTTATCTTATCTCTGACTGCCTTCCTCTCCCTCATTGTTCCTCTGTCGCTCTTCCATCTCCAGTTTCTTACCTAATTGTTTTTCAAAATCACATCAATTAAGCCCAACCCATTCCCCACTCTCACCAACCTGACCCGAAAGCCCCTCTCAGTCTCCGCCATTTCACCCCAACTAGAAACCCTCGACACCGCCACAATCGCCGTCATTGGAACCTGCTTCATCGCCGCCGCCCTCATTCTCACCGACCTCGAGAAATGCCGCCAACTACAAGCAGAAGAAGTCGGTGGTGGCGATAAGGAAGTGGTTTGACAGTATTTTAATAACAATGGGTTTGATAGGTGGAAGAAGATATATGAAGATACAGATGAGGTTAATAAAGTGCAATTAGCTATTAGAATTGGCCACGCGAAAACTGTGGAAGGTGTTATGAAAATGCTGAAAGATGATGGTGGTTTGACTGGTGTTACGGTTTGTGATGCGGGGTGTGGGACTGGGTGTCTTTCGATTCTGTTAGCTAAGGAAGGGGCTGTTGTTTCGGCTAGCGACATTTCAGCTGCTATGCTTTCTTATGAACTTGCAGAAGTTTTACCAGGAGGTTTCGCCCCGAGTGTGAGTGTCATGGTTAGGAGTTTGTGGATTTTGTTAGGGTTTTGTGATTTGGAGGAGTGGAAGGATGTTAAATTAGGGTTTCAAGATGCTCGTTAAGTTCTCCATTGATAGATGTCCTAAGGTATTTATATATTCACAATTTGGAATTTGTATTTTATCAATTTGCTTTGTTAAGCTCAAATGAAATGAAATATGGTATCATGATTTATGTTTTTTAGCTTTAATACTAATGTCTTTGGTGTTTGTTAGGCAATTGTAGTATATTTAGTTGCATTGAGTTTAATTTGTTACAAATATTAGCTGTGGAGGACTGGAGGTGCTCGTATTCTTTTTTATCTATTAAATGTTATATGAGTCGTGAATAGTATAAAAGGAGCATGCACTGATTGTATTTATATGCTGGTTATTTTTTTCCTTTTGTAGGTTCGTAAATGTGCTCAAGATTATGTTGTGAATGTTTCAAAAGCATTAGAATATTCTACCGTAAAACATAGGGCGAGAAAATATGTATTGTCTGTGTTCAAAACTTGCATAATATTAATCTATATTCCTGTGAATAACAACACAATTTAGTTGGTAATAATATTACATATACTAATATATAATTAGTTGACACAGAATGAGCGCCCTACAACTTCGAAATTTCAGCTTCTCTCAAACTCCCATCTAAAAATAGACATTTAATAAGATACAATTATCATATCTGCAACATTTTCAATGATCTTTGCATGTCAACTTGTCTGTATTTTAAATTCTACATAATTTCCAGTATATCTATGTCTCAGATGTCTCATTTTGCAATGGACAAGTTTCAGTTTTGTTATCATTCTTTAGCACAAGAAGAAGAGGATTTATGCAGGAGATGAGAATTGTAATCTGCTGTAGAACTGTGCGTACTGATTCCATGAAGAACACCAGTTTACCACCTACAAAAAGTTCTGTTCAGGACACCGGGCACTCCAGAGATGCAACAAAAAAGAGCCAAGCTGATGAGTGCACCCCAATTATCAGGAACAGTTCCATGCAGCCATGTTAGTTACCAATCTTTTAAGAAAACACCATGATTATCTTATGAGACTCTAGTGTTTCCGGAAAAATATTATATTCTTAGAACTTGTTAGCTTTCCTCAACTAAGATGATCAACCCAGCACACATTTTTGTAGTTGAAACTGTTGCCTCTCATAAGTAAGTTGAACTCATTTCACAAGAAAATTTAAGAATTTTTATCTGGAAAAAGGAATGCAACATGGAGTATGTTATTCCCTAACAATACAACAAGAATTATAGAAGGGGGTTGAATGTAATTCTGGATACTTTTTCAAATTTAAAGAATGTTCTAACTTGATAAATATAACAGTGTTTGATTAGCAATGGTGTGAAATAAAAGAGTGGCAGAAATCAAAATACTAAGTAATAAAAACACAAGCTTTTAAAACTTTCTCGTGGATTTGAAAGTATCCACCATATATATATATATATCAAATTGAGAACTATGTGAAGCTTTGAATAGCTCACAGCTGCTTACAAGTTTGAACAACTAAACTACAGAGAAATGCTTACAGAATACAGCTTGATATATTTCTCTGAAATAGGCTTTCTTAGTTAATTATTCTACTTGCTACACTTGGTTTATATATCACCAAGTTTACATGACAATAAGACAAGTTAATAAAACAAAATATATCTAGTCTAACTCCATGCTACTTCACTACTCTATTCCAGCATCTTTGAATATCTTCACAATTGCATGGAAATGGTAATACTTCTTTGTTCTCAAATTCCTGCTTAACAGGCTGCCACATTCCTTTTGTAAACACCCAACGTATGTGACTGCGTTGTCATTGTCAACAGCTATTTAAATTTGATCATCCGTCGGGACTATGTTTGTCATCCGTCGGGAGCTTTGTTGATCATTCGTCGGGAGTCTTGTAGATCATCCTCCGGGAGTCTATCTGCCATTTGACTCTATTTCACTTATATAGAATTAGAAGACATCTCATATTTACAATTAATCAACCTATTCTACATATCAATCTAGTAGTCAACATGACTTACACAACCCTAAGAACTCTACTTGACTAATACAAGTTGTTTGCAGAAATGTGCTACAGTACTTATTTGTTACATAAGCTACTCACTCGATGGATGTCAATTTTTTATCCGTTAGGACTATAAGGTTCATCTGTCGGGAGAATATTAGATCATCCGTCGAGTGCTACAAAATTTACTAAGTTAAATCTACTAAGGTGTTTTGTTTAACTTATCATCAAGTTCACAACATATTCCTAACAATCTCCCCCAATTTATGTCTACTGGAATTGTAGCCATAAATTAAGAGAAACTTGATGATAACAAAACACCCTAAAAATACAGATTAAAGAGCAGTAGATAAAACTGATAAGTGCTTCAATATTTATTGAAAATTAAATAAAGCAAATTGTAAAAAGAGTTCTCAGAATTATCAAGGTGCGCCTCTAGTCTGAGAAGATAATTCTATTTCCTTTATTGTTTGAATTTCTTCCCAAGCTTCCTGTTGTTTTCCTCTATTTGATTCTGGAGTTGTCAGTAGAATTCTAGTTCATCATCTTCAGATAGATTCAACATTTCTTGCATTTCCAATAGAGTCTCATTGCTAGAGATACTCAATTGGTCATCCAGTCTGAAGAATCTTCTAACTCCCTTATCATCAATGAATTCCATCAGCCAATAAGGCCTCAAATGCACTCTCTTTCCTATGAAGGGAATTGATAGAGTTTCTGGAAGTGCATCTTTGGCTTTATTACTCTTTAGCTCTTCAATCTTCTTTAGAACCAATCTCCTTGCAGTCACATTGAATCCAAAGTTCTTTTTGAAAGATGAGTAGATCTTTATTAGTATAGAACAGTTTTCTTCAAGAATCCTGTGAAGTGACCATGTGATTTCTTTCCCTCCCTTGTACTTGAACACCAGACTTTCAGGATGAGGTCTGTGAGCATCAATTCCTCTTACTTCTTCCAGTTCATCAAAGTAGAGGTTTATCTCAGAAAACTCCTTGATGTCATAGATGTATAAGAGATCCTCCTTGTTGACTGTGGGTTTAGATTTGGTTAAGTTCTTGGATCTAAGAGTCACAGACTTCACTTTTCTTTGGCTTGTTGAAGATAGGTAAGTTAAATTCAGGAATTGGCAGACTTTCCTAGTCTAATGGCTCATCCTTGGGAGTAATAGGCTCACCATGTAAATTCTTAGTTGGATCTACCTTGAATTCTTCATGTACCACTGAAGGCTTGGATGTCTGAGTTGAAGTTGTAGACTATTTGGGAATGTAGTCTTTCATTTCCTCATCACTGAAGTCCAATTTTCTTTTGGAATGGAGCTTGTATCTGAATCTTCTTTTATGTGGAGTTTCATTTTGTATTTGTTGATTCTGAGCTTCAGTTATCACGGGCGGTTTGGCCAAGATAACAACTTGATCCTTCTTTTGTTTGAGATTCTTAGCATCTACAGCAACCTGCTTCTTTTCTTGCTTGATCCTTTGTTTTTATACCTTCTTAGCTTCTACAAATAGAGGGTGTCCAGCCACCACAGATTTCTTTACCATTCCTGTAGATCTTGGCAATTTTCTTCTTTTGAACTGAATCAGATGGATCTTTGTAAAATGCAATTGACCTTGCTAGCAGCTTCTTTTCATCGGACCTATATGTCTCAAACAAAAAATCCAAAGGGTTTTTGTCTGAGAACTTTGAGTAGTTTCTTTTAGGCTTCAGAATCAGATTAGCTTTTGGAGATTTGATGCATGAAGTTTGGCCTTTTTCTAAGTTGCCTAGACTTATTTCATGCACTGAGATATGTTTAACTTGAGAATGGTGATGAAAAGTCTTGTCTGCCTTCTGTAGCTGACCAAATTTCTTTTGAATATTAGCATCAATCTTTGGCAGTTTGTCATTTAATTCCAATTTTGCTGCTACTAGATTGATGAGATCAATGATATCTATAGTTGATGGCTTAGTGAAAGCAATTGTTGGCACAATTACTTTGTTGACTTGAATGTTGAGCTATTTCTCCACCTCACTTGATGAACCTTTCTCCCCCTTTTTGTTAGCATCAAGTTGTTGAGTGGAAGGGAGTTTAGTAGCCACCAACTGTTGGAGCAGAGCAGTCTGAGCTTCCTGATTAGCAAGTATTTTGGCCATTGACTTCTCTATATCAGATAATCTAGACTCCATGGCCTCAACCTTTCTATTTTAAATCAACTTCTTTCCTCAATTTTTGAGCTATCTCAGTCATGGTGGTTACAGGAAGTCTAGCATCCAACCTTGCTATGACATCCTGTTTTACCTAAGAGATTTCTTGCTTCATTTCATCCACACTTTGATTGTGTTGGAAAGCTTGAATCTTGTGCAACTGTAAAGCTTCAAGATGTGTTGTAAGTAACCTTTTTGTGCTGGCACTTGCTGATGCTTGAATGGCTGTTTGGATGTCATGAATGAGCTTGAATAAAGTGGATTGGAGATACGAGTACGAACACTCTTTGGTTAGCATCCAGGAAGGAATGTCTACATCTCCCCCTATGCTCATGCTTTCTTCTGCATCATCCCCACCATCATCCCCAAAAGAGTTTTCAGCCAGTTCAAAATCACTGCCAGTTGTAGATCGCATAATATTGATTGCATCATTTTCCCTTTGTAGAGAAGTATGCACTAGGTTTAGCATCCTCTCAGCATCCTCATTGCCCTGTCCAGCTAGAGTTTGATAGGCTGGAACAT
This sequence comes from Apium graveolens, assembly GCF_009905375.1. Classification (NCBI taxonomy): domain Eukaryota; kingdom Viridiplantae; phylum Streptophyta; class Magnoliopsida; order Apiales; family Apiaceae; genus Apium; species Apium graveolens. The sequence goes on along the minus strand of NC_133651.1, from coordinate 237,126,868 downwards.
GATGAGTAAACATCTCAGCATCCAGAGAGATAGAATCTATAACTTCTTGATATTCTTGCTGAAATAGTCTCTTCCTTTCTGCATCACTGACATACATTAACTCAGTTGAAATGGTGTCCACCCTTATGGCTCATGTACCTGCATTTCTCTCATGATCTCTCTTTTGTTGCATTAAGGGCTCCCTTTGGATCACCACCCTCACACCCTCACCTTTACCTTCTAAGGTGGAACTCCCCTTACTCACTTTTGTTGCATCACTTTTGCATTGGTTCACTCTTTTCCTCTCCTTTTGCCTGGGAGCAACTCAGCCTCTCACTCAATTCACTCCCTGCCCTATATCCTAAGAGTGATTACACTACTGCTAGATCATCTGCACTTGTGACAATTGTTGGGATTTGAAGTTGTGCAGAGAGTACCGACAGATGAGGAACATCCATCGGGATAGTAGTTAGGCTAGCCGACGGATGACTGCTGTTAGGAATATCCGTCGGAATATAGTCACTTCTCGACGGATGAATAATATCCACCGGGATACACGAAATGAATGAGTTTGGAGTGGAGACTATTTTAGACTCTGTGCAGATTGATGAAAATTTGGGCACAGATGTCTCAATAGACTCAGAAAGAATTGGCAAGTGAGCCAACAAATCATCTAAAAGATGATGTTCACTTGCTTGGATTTTTCGCTTCTCCAATAAAGTTAAAGATGGAGAATTTGGAAGTGATGTATGAATCACTTTCTTTATCATGGAATGGAAGTGGAATACTAGATGTATCTTTTAAAAGATGTAAGCTTAAGGTATAATATAAGAAATTTCACTTACTTTACCACTTAATGACGGATCGACAAAAGCTCCAAATATCAAATTTGCATTTGGATCTACAAGGTCATATATGACCTTTGCTGCAGCATTTACCTTCAAGTCAAGTTTTTATAAGAGAACATTAAACTTGCTCAATAAAGGGTATACAAAATAAAGTCCGACATCAACTTTAATGGAGTAAATTTAGCAAGAATGACAAGAATAAAAAAGAATAAAAATAATCTAACACATTCAGTTCCCTAAATAAATCATTTTCTCCAAATTAATATAGGCTTTGCAGTTTCACAAAAATATATCAACAAGGAAGACATATAAGGCTTTTCAAGGTGAGCCCACCCCAAAAAAAACTCGGCAAGCAAGAACAAAATTCAGAATTAAGACTCTTCTCAAAGTATTTCAACCACATGACATTGAGATCTATTCTTATTTTGGAAAATACGCCAATTTCCCGCATTTAACATAATTAATCAACGCTACCAATATCAACTTACAATAATAGTGGCAATTGACTTTCCTGTTCACGAATGAGCAACTATACAGACCAGTTCATCCCAATATTAATAGATATTAAATTGACAAAAATTATACATCCTTAAATGCTAAAAAACTATATGACTGACTTGGAACTTATAAAAGATGGTCAACTGAATAAAGAGCTACCTTATCAATTAACACTCAGCGTAATCATGGACTTTCATTCCACAAAAGGGTTCAGGGAGTTTTCTGATATGAACCAACTGAACCTTTCTCTTGACAGCATCGGTAGTAGGGATGACAATAGCGACCATAGCTTGGAAGAGGCTACCACAAAATCGAACCCAACTCATCTTAAAATCCAAATCATTTTTAACCCAAATCTCTTTTGAACCCAATTGAACCTAAACCATCTTCTAGAACCCTAATTAAACCCGAATCCCTTATGTGTTACAGTCGTAATTAAACAAAGCTTGAGTGACTGATAAAGAGGGGAGAAAGAGAAAGGAAGAGGAAAAGAGGGAACACATAATTGACCTTAAATAATTCCCCTTTTTGTTTTTATCAGAAAAATTTATTTCCGGCTGTGTTAAAAAATTTTCCGCCCAAACCCATTATAAATGTTACTAGCCGGGCCCGTTTAATTTTCATTATTATTTTTTTCACAAATATTCTAATCCTTTCTTATTATTAATATTATAATAGTTACAATAATTATAAATTTATAATTTGCAGAAAATATAAAGCTAGTACATGCTATAATATGCGAATTTATACATTTTAATCGAAATTTATTGAATTAGTTAAGTTAATTATTAATCTTTTTAATTTTTTATTTAAAAAAAAAACTATTTTAATAGTTATAAAATGTAAAGAAATCAATTGTTTGATATACTTTTACATTCTAAGGCAAATCACTGAATTATTTTATCTAAATTATATTTTTTCCACCCAGCCGAGCCTATTTAATTTGTCACTATTTTATTTTTCTTTATTCAAATATTTTTAATCTTTTTTATTCTGCACATTATAATTATTAAAATAAAACTACCAATTAGTTTGTAAAAATAAAAAAGCTATTATATGCTTTAATTAGTGGAGAATTAATAATTAAAGAAGTAATTTTATTATCAAAATTATTTAAATTTATCAAAATAATTAATAAATAATTTTATATTTAAATAAACTATTTTACTTGTTACAAAATATTCATAAGTCAAATATTTGATATAATATTACTTTCCAAGACGAATCCATGAATTATATATCTAAATCAAATATTTATAAAAATAAATTTTATTTTTGGTTTAAATTTAAATTTTCTTTTATTCATAGTCTCTAACAACACATTATATCGTGTTAGCTCTACTTAACACCTGAGGTGCCTATGGCAACAGAGTCCTTTAGCTTTAGTAATCCGCGTAGTGTAGGTGTTGTGATTGGGTAAAAATTTCACATCTATAGTAACATAATCTAAGGTAACACCCCTACTCAAATGTTCAGTTAGGCCATATATGGCGTAGTGGTTGGACTAAACTAAGAGTTTTAGACTTGTATCAGGTAAACTTGTCTGGGATATAATACAATGCTTGTTTTTAATGGATTTATGTATATTGTAGAAGCAATTATGAAGTTGTATATAAATGTTTTGTTTGCTAATTAGCCTGATATAATTCTTAAAGGTGATTTTTCTAAAACTATTAAACATTATTCGAGTGGAAGCTAGGGTCGGTGGTTATTTAAAAGATCCATAAGCATGAAAGATACGCCATTATTTCTTAATTACAAAAGAAACATTGAATCTGAATTTTTTTATCAAATACTAGTGGCATGAATGAAGGGAAAGAAGTGTTTGATGAAGAAAATTTTGATGAAGAATTTCCAAGCAAAGAAGTTCCTAAACCCAAGGCATATGAGAAAAGAATAACGGTATTTTACCCAAGATTTGAAAAGCCGGCATCCTTAAATCTTAATGAAGAATCTTAATGAAGATATGAACAGTTTCCTTCACCTTTTCAACTTTCATGTTGGGGAAGCAAAATGTACTTCATCCATCCATTGCATGGCTCAATTATGGTTCTTTTTGTTAATCACTACAAGAAATTTCCAATCAGACAACGGTTGAAAGATAACGGTTAAATAAAACCGTCGTCCTAAAAAAATTATACAACGGTGAATTGATTTTACAGAAAAAACAGTTGTGTGAGCTCCAGAACAAACAACGGATATCCATCTTTTTTAAACTGTTGTACAAGTTGTATCCTCTCATCGAGTAAGAAAATGGTTTTTAAATATAGTGTTGTTATAAATCTTTAACACAACGATTACAAACCGTTGTTAATATGTTAACCTATAGGGATATAAGACAACAGTTTTGACATTATATTGTGTAATTCAGACAACGGTTTTTCAGAAAGGTTGTCCTCTAAACCATCGAACAACGGAATAAAAATAGTTGTCTGAGGAATTTTAATGGGTACCACGTATTGGGCTGGCATCATATGATATGTGGTGAAATATTCACAAGGATTTCTGAGCTGGCGAAATGAGAGCCATTCATTGAAATGAGATTTGATATCGGCCATTAGATCGAAAAATGGCTGATATTCTTATACAATGGTTTTATGTTGAAACAAAAGTGTTGTCTTAGTTGGTCTCATACAAGCTTTTAGATATTACATTATGTAATTCACACAATAATTTTTAGAAGGGTTGTCTTAGAAACCTTCATACAACGGAAGAAAATAGTTTCCTAAAATAGTAATTTTATAACTTTAATGAGCACCACCTGATGGGGTGGCACCCCATGATAGATTGTAAACATTTTACTCGGATTGCTGAAGTGTGGAAATGACAACCCTTGATTGAAACGAGATTAGATATTAGCCGTTAGATTGAAAATAACTAATATGCTTACACAACAGTTTTATAATAAAAAAAATGTTGTCTTAGTTGATCTTTACACAATGGTGTTTCAAGGAAACCATTGTAAAAGTATTATTGTATAAAATGAGATTCCCGGTTAACGAGATAATTTTTTTAAATAAATTTTTCGACCATACGAATGTTAAGATATATCAATTTTAGTCAAATGAAAAAATTATTAACAAATTTGAAATTCATCTTGCATGTCAGGAATTGGAAAATCTAGTAAAAGTACCCCTCCCGACAACGAGACTCGTTCCCGATTTACATGATTAATTTTTAAAAAGTTTTTTACGATGATCCAACCGTACGGATGTTAAGATATATCAATTTTAGTCATAAAAAAATTATTAATAAATTTTAAATGCATCCTGCATGTCAGGATTAGAAAAATCTAGTAAAAGTACCCTACCCGACAACGAGACTCGTTCTCGATTTACAAGATTAATTTTTAATATAATTTTTTTGACAATCCAACCGTACGGATGTTAAGATATATCAATTTTAGTCATATGAAAAAATTATTAACAAATTTGAAATTCATCTTGCATGTCAGGATTAGAAAACTCTACTAAACTACCACTCCCGACAACAAGGCTCGTTCCTGATTTACAAGATTTATTTTTAAAATGATTTTTTCCACGATCCAACCGTACGGATGTTAAGATATATCAATTTTAGTCAAATGAAAAAATTATTAACAAATTTGAAATTCATCTTGCATGTCAGGAATTGGAAAATCTTGTAAAACTACCCTTCCAAACCACGAGACTCGTTCCCGATTTACAAGATTAATTTTTAAAATTATTTTTTCAACAATACAACCGTACGGATGTTAAGATATATAAAATTTATTCATATGAAAAAAATATTAACAAATTTGAAATTCATCATGCATGTCAGAATTAGAAAAATCTAGTAAAAGCACCACTCCCGACAACGAGGCTCATTTCCGATTTACAAGATTAATTTTTAAAATGATTTTTTCGATAATTCAATAGTACAGATGTTAAGATATATTAATTTTAGTCATATGAAAAAATTATTAACAAATTTGAAATTCATCTTGCATGTCATGATTAGAAAAATCTAGTAAAAGGACCACTCCCGACAACGAGACTCATTCTCGATTAACAAGATTAATTTTTAAATGATTTTTTCGATGATCCAACCATACAGATGTTAAGATATATCAATTTTAGTCATATGAAAAAATTATTAACAAATTTGAAATTCATCTTGCATGTTAGGATTAGAAAAATCTAGTAAAAGTACCCCTCCCGATAATGAGACTCGTTCCCGATTTACAAGATTAATTTTTAAAATATTTTTTCGATGATCCAACCGTACGAATGTTAATATATATAAAATTTAGTCATATGAAAAAATTATTAAAAAATTGAAATTTATCTTGCATGTCACGATTAGAAAAATCTAGTAAAAGTATCAGTCCCGACAACAAGGCTGATTCCCGATTTAGAAGATTAAACTTTAAAATGATTTTTTCGATGATCCAACAGTACGGATGTTAAGATATATCAAATTTAGTCATATGAAAAAATTATTAACAAATTTGAAATTCATCTTGCATGCCAGGATTAGAAAAATCTAGTAAAATGACCAATCCCGACAACGAGACTCTTTCCCGATTAACAAGATTAATTTTTAAATGATTTTTTCGGCAATCCAACCATAAAGATGTTATGATATATCAATTTTAGTCATATGAAAAAATTATTAACAAATTTGAAATTCATCATGCATGTCAGGATTAGAAAAATCTAGTAAAAGCACCACTCCCGACAACGAGGCTCGTTTCCGATTTACAAGATTAATTTTAAAAATGATTTTTTCGATAATCCAATAGTACGGATGTTAAGATATATTAATTTTAGTCATATGAAAAAATTATTAACAAATTTGAAATTCATCTTGCAAGTCAGGATTAGAAAAATCTAGTAAAAGGACCACTCCCGACAACGAGACTCAGTCCCGATTAACAAGATTACTTTTTAAATGATTTTTTCGATGATCCAACCATACAGATGTTAAGATATATCAATTTTAGTCATATAAAAAAATTATTAACAAATTTGAAATTCATCTTGCATGTGAGGATTAGAAAAATCTAGTAAAAGTACCCCTCCCGACAACGAGACTCGTTCCCGATTTACAAGATTAATTTTTAAAATATTTTTTCGATGATCTAACCGTACGAATGTTAAGATATATAAAATTTAGTCATCTGAAAAAATTATTAAAAAATTAAAATTAATCTTGCATGTCACGATTAGAAAAATCTAGTAAAAGTATTAGTCCCGACAACAAGGCTCATTCCCGATTTAGAAGATTAAACTTTAAAATGATTTTTTCGAATATCCAACAGTACGGATGTTAAGATATATCAAATTTAGTCATATAAAAAAATTATTAACAAATTTGAAATTCTTCTTGCATGCCAGGATTAGAAAAATCTAGTTAAATGACCAATCCCGACAACGAGACTCTTTCCCGATTAACAAGATTGATTTTTAAATGATTTTTTCGGTAATCCAACCATAAAGATGTTAAGATATATCAATTTTAGTCATATGAAAAAATTATTAACAAATTTGAAATTCATCTTACATGTGAGGATTAGAAAAATCTAGTAAAAGTACCCCTCCCGACAACGAGACTCGTTCCCGATTTACAAGATTAATTTTTAAAATAATTTTTTCGATGATTTAACCGGACGGTTGTTAAGATATATAAATTTTAGTCATATGAAAAAATTATTAACAAATTTGAAACATGTCACGATTAGAAAAATCTAGTAAAAGGACCACTCCCGACAACGAGACTCAGTCCCGATTAACAAGATTACTTTTTAAATGATTTTTTCGATGATCCAACCATAGAGATGTTAAGATATATCAATTTTAGTCATATAAAAAAATTATTAACAAATTTGAAATTCATCTTGCATGTGAGGATTAGAAAAATCTAGTAAAAGTACCCCTCCCGACAACGAGACTCGTTCCCGATTTACAAGATTAATTTTTAAAATATTTTTTCGATGATCTAACCGTACGAATGTTAAGATATATAAAATTTAGTCATATGAAAAAATTATTAAAAAATTAAAATTAATCTTGCATGTCACGATTAGAAAAATCTAGTAAAAGTATTAGTCCCGACAACAAGGCTCATTCCCGATTTAGAAGATTAAACTTTAAAATGATTTTTTCGAATATCCAACAGTACGGATGTTAAGATATATCAAATTTAGTCATATAAAAAAATTATTAACAAATTTGAAATTCTTCTTGCATGCCAGGATTAGAAAAATCTAGTTAAATGACCAATCCCGACAACGAGACTCTTTCCCGATTAACAAGATTGATTTTTAAATGATTTTTTCGGTAATCCAACCATAAAGATGTTAAGATATATCAATTTTAGTCATATGAAAAAATTATTAACAAATTTGAAATTCATCTTACATGTGAGGATTAGAAAAATCTAGTAAAAGTACCCCTCCCGACAACGAGACTCGTTCCCGATTTACAAGATTAATTTTTAAAATAATTTTTTTGATGATTTAACCAGACGGTTGTTAAGATATATAAATTTTAGTCATATGAAAAAATTATTAACAAATTTGAAACATGTCACGATTAGAAAAATCTAGTAAAAGTACCACTCCCGACAACGAGACTCGTTCCCGATTTACAAGATTAATTTTTAAATAATTTTTTCGAGGATCCAACCGTACGGATGTTAAGATATATCAATTTTAGTCATATGAAAAAATTATTAAGAAATTTGAAATTGATCTTGCATGTCAGGATTAGAAAATTTTAGTAAAAATACCCCTCCCGACAACGAGACTCGTTCCCGATTTATAAGATTAATTTTTAAAATGTGTTTTTCGACGATCCAACCGGACGAATGTTAAGATATATCAATTTTATTCATATGAACAAATTATTAACAAATTTGAAACGTGTCAGGATTAGAAAAATCTAGTAAAAGTACACCTTCCGACAACGAGACTCGTTCCCGATTTACAAGATTAATTTTGAAAATTATTTTTTCGACGATTCAACCGTACGGATGTTAAGATATATCAATTTTAGTCATATAAAAAATTATTAACAAATTTGAAATTCATCTTGCATGTCAGGATTAGAAAAATCCAGTAAAAGTACCCCTCCCGACGATGAGACTCGTTCCCGATTTAAAATATTAATTTTGAAAATTATTTTTTCGATGTTTCAACCGTACGGATGTTAAGATATATTAATATTAGTCATATGAAAAAATTATTAACAAATTTGAAATTCATCTTGCATTTAAGGATTAGAAAAATCTAATAAAAGTACCCCTCCCGACAACGAGACTCGTTCCCACTTTAAAAGATTAATTTTGAAAATGATTTTATCGATAAATATATTACGATAAATATATAATACAAAAAATATAATTATGTTAAAGTATTTATAAATTAAAAAAATTATTAAATTATTTTCCCATTATCACCCAATTTGTCCATTCTCTCTAATGAAATTTCATTTCCCCCTTCGTCCAAATTTCATTTCCCCCTTATCTCCCCCTCTTTTCCCAATCACACTACTTCTTCCTTTAATTAATTTTTTGTGTGCTCCCCCAATTTCCCTTTCCCTTTCTTATCTTATCTCTGACTGCCTTCCTCTCCCTCATTGTTCCTCTGCCGCTCTTCCATCTCCAGTTTCTTACCTAATTTTTTTTCAAAATCACATCAATTAAGCCCAACCCATTTCCCACTCTCACCAACCTGACCTGAAAGCCCCTCTCAGTCTCCGCCATTTCACCCCAACTAGAAACCCTCGACACCGCCACAATCGCCGTCATTGGAACCAGCTTCGTCGCCGCCATCACCGCCGCCCTCACTCTCACCGACCTCGAGAAATGCCGCCAACTACATGCTGAAGAAGTCAGCGGTGGTGATAAGGAAGTGGTCTGATAGTATTTTAATAACAATGGGTTTGATAGGTGGAAGAAGATATATGGAGATACAGATGAGGTTAATAAAGTGCAATTAGATATTAGAATTGGTCACACGAAAACTATGGAAGGTGTTATGAAAATGCTGAAAGATGATGGTGGTTTGATGGGTGTTACGGTTTGTGATGCGGGGTGTTAGACTGGGTGTCTTTCGATTCCGTTAGCTAAGGAAGGGGCTGTTGTTTCGGCTAGCGACATTTCAGCTGCTATGCTTTCTTATGAACTTGCAGAAGTTTTACCAGGAGGTTCCGCCCCGAGTGTGAGAGCCGTGGTTAGGTGCTCGTGTTCCTTTTTTATCTATTAAATGTTATATGAGTCGTGAATAGTATAAAAGGAGCATGCACTGATTGTATTTATATGCTAGTTATTTTTTTCTGTTGTAGGTTCGTAAATGTGCTCAAGATTGTGTTGTGAATGTTTCAAAAGCGTTAGAATATTCTACCGTAATACATAGGGCGAGAAAATATGTATTGTCTGTGTTCAAGACTTGCATAATATTAATCTATATTCCTGTGAATAACAACACAATTTGGTTGGTAATAATATTACATATACTAATATATAATTAGTTGACACAGAATGAGCGCCCTACAACTTCGAAATTTCAGCTTCTCTCAAACTCCCATCTAAAAATAGACATTTAATAAGATACAATTATCATATCTGCAACATTTTCAATGATCTTTGCATGTCAACTTGTCTGTATTTTAAATTCTACATAATTTCCAGTATATCTATGTCTCAGATGTCTCATTTTGTAATGGACAAGTCTCAATTTTGTTATCATTCTTTAGCACAAGAAGAAGAGGATTTATGTAGGAGATGAGAATTGTAATCTGCTGTAGAACTGTACGTACTGATTCCATGAAGAACACCGGTTTACCACCTACAAAAAGTTCTGCTCAGGACACCGGGCACTCCAGAGATGCAACAAAAAAGAGCCAAGCTGATGAGTGCACCCCAATTCTCGGGAACAGTTCCATGCAGCCATGTTAGTTACCAATCTTTTAAGAAAATGCCATGATTATCTTATGAGACTCTAGTGTTTCCGTAAAAATATTATATTCTTAGAACTTGTTAGCTTTCCTCAACTAAGATGATCCACCCAGCACACATTTTTGTAGTTGAAACTGTTGCCACTCATAAGTAAGTTGAACTCATTTCACAAGAAAATTTAAGAATTTATATCTGGAAAAAGGAATGCAATATGGAGTATGTTATTCCCTAACAATACAACAAGAATTACAGAAGGGGGTTGAATGTAATTCTGGCTACTTTTTCAAATTTAAAGAATGTTCTAACTTGATAAATATAACAGTGTTTGATTAGCAATGGTGTGAAATAAAAGAGTGGCAGAAATCAAAATACTAAGTAATAAAAACACAAGCTTTTAAAACTTTCTGGTGGATTTGAAAGTATCCACCAAATATATATATATATATATATATCAAATTGAGAACTATGTGAAGCTTTGAATAGCTCACAGATGCTTATAAGTTTGAACAACTAAACTACAGAGAAATTCTTACAGAATACAACTTGATATGTTTCTCTGAAAATAGGCTTGCTTAGTTAATTATTCTACTTACTACACTTGGTTAATATATCACCAAGTTTACATGACAATAAGACAAGATAATAAAACAAAATATATCTAGTCTAACTCCATGCTACTTCACTACTCTATTCCAGCATCTTTGAATATCTTCACAATTGCCTGGAAATGGTAATGCTTCTTTGTTCTCAAATTCCTGCTTAACAGGCTGCCACATTCCTTTTGCAAATACCCAACGTATGTGACTACGTTGTCATTGTCAACAACTATTTGAATTTGATCATCCGTCGAGACTATGTTTGTCATCTGTCGGGAGCTTTGTTGATCATCCGTCGGGAGTCTTGTAGATCATCCTCCGGGAGTCTATCTGCCACTTGACTCTATTTCACTTATACAGAATTACAAGACATCTCATATTTACAATTAATTAACCTATTCTGCATATCAATATAGTAGTCAACATGACTTACACAACCCTAAGAAATCTACTTGACTAATACAAGTTGTTTGCAGAAATGTGCTACAGTACTTATTTGTTACATAAGCTACTCACTCGATGGATGTCAATTTTTCATCCGTCAGGACTATAAGGTTCATCCGTCGGGAGAATATTAGATCATCCGTCGAGTGCTACAAAATTCACTAAGTTAAATCTACTAAGGTGTTTTGTTTAACTTATCATCAAGTTCACAACATATTTCTAACAATCTCCCCCAATTTATGTCTCCTGGAATTGTAGCCATAAATTAAGAGAAACTTGATGATAACAAAACACGCTAAAAATACAGATTAAAGAGCAGTAGATAAAACTGATAAGTATTTCAATATTTATTGAAAATTAAACAAAGCAAATTGTAAAAAGAGTTCTCACAATTATCAAGGTGCACCTCTAGTCTGAGAAGATAATTCTATTTCCTTTATTGTTTGAATTTCTTCCCAAGCTTCCTGTTGTTTTCCTCTATTTGATTCTGGAGTTGTCAGTAGAATTCTAGTTCATCATCTTCAGATAGATTCAGCATTTCTTGCATTTTCAATAGAGTCTCATTGCTAGAGATACTCAATTGGTCATCCAGTCTGAAGAATCTTCTAACTCCCTTATCATCAATGAATTCCATCAGCCAATAAGGCCTCAAATGCACTCTCTATCCTATGTAGGGAATTGATAGAGTTTTTGGAAGTGCATCTTTGGCTTTATTACTCTTCAGGAATTGGCAGACTTTCCCAGTCTAATGGCTCATCCTTGGGAGTAATAGGCTCACCATGAAAATTCTTAGTTGGATCCACCTTGAATTCTTCATGTACCACCGAGGGCTTGGATGTCTGAGTTGAAGTTGTAGACTATTTGAAAATGTAGTCTTTCATTTCCTCATCACTGAAGTCCAATTTTCTTTTGGAATGGAGCTTGTATCTGAATCTTCTTTTCTGTGGAGGTTCATTTTGTATTTGTTGATTCTGAGCTTCAGTTATCACAGGCGGTTTGGCCAAGATAACAGCTTGATCCTTTTTTTGTTTGAGATTCTTAGCATCTAGAGCAACCTGCTTCTTTTCTTGCTTGATCCTTTGTTTTTATTCCTTCTTAGCTTCTACAAATAGTGGGTGTCCAGCCACCACACAGATTTCTTTACCATTCCTGTAGATCTTGGCAATTTTCTTCTTTTGAACTGAATCAGATGGATCTTTGTAAAATGCAATTGACCTTGCTAGTAGCTTCTTTTCATCGGACCTATATGTATCAATTTTAGTCATATGAAAAAGTTATTAACAAATTTGAAATTCATCTTGCATGTGAGGATTAGAAAAATCTAGGAAAAGTACCCCTCCCGACAACGAGACTCGTTCCCGATTTACAAGATTAATTTTTAAAATATTTTTTTGATGATCCAACCGTACAAATGTTAAGATTTATAAAATTTAGTCATATGAAAAAATTATTAAAAAATTGAAATTCATCTCGCATGTCAGGATTAGAAAAATCTAGTAAAATTATAAGTCCCGACAACAAGGCTCATTCCCGATTTAGAAGATTAAACTTTAAAATGATTTTTTCGATGATCCAATAGTACGGATGTTAAGATATATCAATTTTAGTCATATGAAAAAATTATTAACAAATTTGAAATTCATCTTGCATGCCAGGATTAGAAAAATCTAGTAAAATGACCAATCCCGACAATGAGACTCTTTCCCGATTAACAAGATTAATTTTTAAATGATTTTTTCGACAATCCAACCATAAAGATGTTAAGATATATCAATTTTAGTCATATGAAAAAATTATTAACAAATTTGAAATTCATCTTACATGTGAGTATTAGAAAAATCTAGTAAAAGTATCCCTCTCGACAACGAGACTCGTTCCCGATTTACAAGTTTAATTTTTAAAATAATTTTTTCGATGATTTAACCGGACGGTAGTTAAGATATATAAATTTTAGTCATATGAAAAAATTATTAACAATTTTGAAACATGTCCCGATTAGAAAAATCTAGTAGAAGTACCACTCCCAACAACGAGACTCGTTCCCAATTTACAAGATTGATTTTTAAATGATTTTTTCGATGATCCAACCGTACGGATGTTAAGATATATCAATTTTAGTCATATGAAAAAATTATTAACAAATTTGAAATTCATCTTGCATGTCAGGATTAGAAAAATCTAGTAAAAATACCCCTCCCGACAACGAGACTCGTTCCCGATTTACAAGATTAATTTTTAAAATATTTTTTTCGACGATCCAACGAGACGGATCTTGTACGTATAACTCAACATTACTGGTTTGGATAACTCAACATAGAACAAGGACTTTGAAATAATCTCTATTCCACTAGAATCAGTACATATTGTTTATTGGCCATATCCTTTATGGTTTTGGTAGCTGCAGTGAAGAAGAAGTCAACAATGATCCATATGAAGTGCATTAATATGTTCTAAAACTGGAGGAATAAGGTTGGAGTCATTCGAAGCAGTTATCAGGATCAGTGTGAAGACCTGAAGAATTCTATGTAAAGTTGGTTATATTTAGTAGAAGACATAACAAGGGTTTGTACGGGTATAATCCAAAGGCCTGAGAGTGGAGCTAGTTATATGTGAACTAGACCCTTGCACTAGACGTCAGTGATCCGTGAATGGAAATGGAGTATTATTTTTTTGAAATAATGTTAAGTTGTTTTTGTACTCAAGAGGACTGAAAATATTTTAAAGTACGAAAATCCGGAGATTAAAAGATTAGAAAGCTTTAAGATACAAAGGGCTACAACCCGAGAATTTACAGGATTTATTTAATCAATGGCTGATTTTTTATTAAATGAATAAATGAAAATTAATCCATTTATTTATTTATTTTACATCAACATTTGATTTTGAATAAATAATTTAATTTGATTTTTTATTTAAATGAATAAATGAAATCCCATTCATTTATTTTTTTAATTTAAAATCAACAATTGTTTTATTTTTCCAGAGCTCGCGGATAGTTTGCATGCATGCATTCGTGTGTTTATTAGTTAAATTAAAAAAACCACGAACTGAGTATAAAGAAATGAAGAAAATGACAAGTTCTTTTGTTATTTTTTTTAACGCGTGTGTGGGACGCGTGTGGGGAGCTCTCCTGTTGCCTGGTTTGAACAGCCGCACATTATTTTCAGAATACCAGGGAGGAGTATTTGCAAGACGCCTTCATTTCCACATGCATCAAGTGGAGTTGCGAGTTAGTGTGACTTAAAGAAAAAAAATGGATGCAAGTGTAGTACTCCTCTCCAAGTCACAACTCAATTTCTTACCCTGTAGTAGCCAGTCACGAGATAGGCAATGCTTTTATTTCCTCATGCAACAACCTGAAGTCGAAAGTCACTGAGTAATAATTCAAATGCTTATCTTGTTCCTCTTGTCGCAAGTGAGCATTGAATATAAATTTCAAGTGCTAAACTCTATCCTCTGGTCGCCCGTGAATGAAAGGAAAAGCAGGGGATGTAAGTAAATCTATTGTGCAAGCTGTATTGTATTAAAATGTTTGGTCCTGGTTAAGCCAAATAGCCTTCTTCTCTCGCCAGCCTATCAAATCTATATATTCAATGGATGCAGATTCCATTTGTATCTCTCCATTTTTTTAACAGTGCGGAGCTCTTGCAAAATAGTTTCAGCATTTCTTAAAAGCTTGATTTGACAAGGATAAGTCATGTCCAACTTGATTCATACCATTTAAAACCTTACAAACTTGTAACACTCATTATTTAAAGTTTCTTTTATTATATTTAATATCATTTGACAAGAGATTTAAATTCTTAGAGTGATAGATAGAACCCTAGATTGATAGTTATTGTATTTGGTTCTTTCTATACTTGTTGCTTCGAATCATTTATATTCGGAGTTGTAAGTAACCCTTTACGGTTTAATTTCTTAATAATAAGAATTATTTTGTGAATCTCCTTGTGTTTGTTTGGTTCATTTTTTGTTTTATTATTCCACTGCATTAATCTAATAAAAATGAAAATTATACATTCACCCCTCTGTATGTACCTTTTGGACCAAAAAATTTGTATAAAAGCTTGTTGATCGATATACAAATTTGATCCATTAGATTAATAAATTTTTTTGTTAATTTTGGTTGTATGAAGTCTGGGAGTGCTTCCGGTGTGTAGATCTAATTTTGGATTTGTTGGTTTTGACTTGACTGATTTGGTATTGTCGACTGGTTGGGTTATCATATTTTGGGATGGGATATTGTAAAAAAAAATTATATCTGAAAAGATGAGTTCTTAGAAGGTCAGTAGTATTAAGGTTCCTCAGTTCGATAGATCGAGATACAATCTATAGAACAAGAAAATGCTATTATATATTTGGGCGTCAAATCCAGAGTATATGAAGGTATTAAGAGAAGGAAGATATGTGCCGATGAAGGATCATCCAGAGTTGCCTAATATGAGGATGTCATGTCCCGAAGCAGAATGGATTGCTTGTGACAAAGAACTGATAACTCGGGATGAAGGTCTGCAGCTTATTTTGGTGGATTCGATGGATGATGATATGAGTCACCAAATTATGCTCTGTGAAAGTGCCAAGAACATGTGGGAGACCATATAAATGCTTATAGAAGGAACTCAAAATGTCATGTTGAATTGACTGGATATCTTGACTTCACAATATGAGGATTTTAAGTCCTTGACTAGAGAAAGTATAACTCAGGTCTTTGAAAGACTGAACATGTTGTTATTCACTAGTACAAAAAGTGCTATACGCGTTTGTTAAAAACAGTAATATATGTCTATTTACAACAGACGCGTATGGAGGAGTCGTATCAGTTTTAAAGCATATGCGTTTGTTGGACAACAGTCGTACATAAGTTTAGACGTCTGTCTAGACAGACGTAAAAAGTCACAAACCAGACGTATAAAATATGGTTTATGTGTCTGGTTCTTCCAACTGACACAAAAAGGTTGTGCATGTCTATTCCGGACAGACGGAAAAGGTCTTAGAATAGACGCATATTGTTGGGATTTAATCTAAACTTATTTGTTTTAGTTGTTATTATTTAATAATTATTATATGGAGTGTTTTATTTACATGACTTGGTCATGCAGCAGTAGAGAGTTTTTAGGAAGTTTGAATAAGGTCTCAGTAGTGGAATACATTATTTAATATATACACCATGAGTTTTTGTCACAGGAAGCTGTCTCACTGATATACTTATATATAGACACATAAACAGGTGCTTGTTTCCTACATTTTATATCCGAGCTTCAGGTGCTGTATGCCCAAATATCAACCCAAACACACAAATGTAATCATGGAGATAACCAAGACAAAAGAAGGCTCTGTGGGTTTAAGATATCCAATTCTAACGAAAAGTAACTATACAACATGGTCCTGAAAATGCAAGTTTTCATGAAGGCTCAAGGTATTTGGGGTGCGATGGAAGAAGACCCAAAGACTGTTGTTGATGAGAGGACGGTATATATAGCTCTTGCAGCTATATACCAAGGCGTTCTAGAAGAAGTACTACTGACTATTGCTGAGAAAGAAACCGCAAAGGAAGCTTGGGAAGCCATTAAAACCATGTGTGTAGGAGCAGAGCGAGTGAAGGAGGCTAAGGTACAAACGTTAAAGGGAGAGTTTGATTCTCTTACCATGAAGGAGACAAATAACGTCGATGATTTTTGTATGAAGCTGAGCGGGATATAAACCAACATACGGGTTCTTAGAGAAGTGATGGAGGAGTCAAGCGTTGTGAGAAATATCCTACGTGCAGTCCCTGATAAATTTCTCCAGATAGCTTCAAATATCGAACAGTTCGGAGACATGAAAGCTATGATGGTTGAAGAGTTAGTGGGTCGTCTTAAAGCTCACGAGGAGAGGATGAAGGGAAGATCTGAGAGCGAGAAAGACAACAACTTCTCTTGGCATCTCAGAATCAAAAAACTAGAGGTGGTTATTTCTGTGACAAGAGTAGGATCAGGTGCTACAACTGTAACACCTTGGGACACTATGCATCAGAATGTAACAAATCATGAAGAGAAAGAGAGAAAAGGCAAGAAGTAAATATGGCAGTCGTCGAGGATGATGAACCAGCGTTATTATAGCCATACGGGCTAAGATTAATAGCCATACGAGCTCAGATTATTAGTCATACGGGTTCAGTTGAATAGCCATACAGGCTCAGATTATTAGCCATACATGTTCAGATTATTAGCCATACGGGCTCAGTCGAATAAGCCACGGGCTGGAAGAATTGCATGAGACAAGTTTAGATTAAGGGAGAAATTGTTGGGATTTAATATAAACTTATTTGTTTTAGTTGTTATTATTTAATAATTATTATATGGAGTGTTTTATTTACATGACTTGTTCATGCAGCAGTAGAGAGTTTTTAGGAAGTTTGAATAAGGTCTCAGTAGTGGAATACATTATTTAATATATACACCATAAGTTTTTATCACAGGAGGACGCTGTCTCACGGATATACTTATATATAGACACATAAACAGGTGCTTGTTTTCTACACATATGACATACTTTATGCATCTTTCTTACTAAAACAGCCGCACATTATGTCTTCTTTCTACATTTGGAAATATTTCAGCCCACCACCAACAGTACACAACACATCTCGAACCAAAATTGCCAATTATAGATGGATTACTGCTATAACACTAGATACAAGCTTTTTAAAAGTAAGTAAAGACAATAAATAAATTGGAAAATTAAATTGAGCATTACATTAAACAAAAATGAGGTTACATTTATAATCTTAAACCTATAACTTGTAATATCATACAATGTTGGATAACAAAAAACCTTACTAAGTTTCTAAAATAATAATAGAAAGTTGTATAATATAGTACTATCTACCTAAATACTATATATAATGGGTCCCAGATTTAATTTACATACCAAAAAATGTCTAAAGACCAGAACTACTTGTCCAGCACTATTCTTAAAGCAATCAAATATATCCAACATTGTGGTTACGATGTGGATGCAATAATCCCTTGAAACAATCACTTCACACCAGTCAAACTTCTCACACAGATGACGAACAGTAGTATAACTCTGCATCACAACAAATCAAATCAAGAAAAATAAAAAATAACTTATTATGCATTCAACTTGAGCTATAACAAAAAATTGCAATTTAGTTACAATAATACATATAGAGTGACTGATAAATACTTTGGTGTCTTTCATCATTTTCCTACATGTAAAATTGGGTTAAAGTTATGGCAGTATCTTTTTGCCAACACAGACTTAGGCAAAAAAATCGAGAGAAATAAATTCACTATCTGTAACCACCTAATATACCACTTAGCCTTAAAATGTAGATATGTGTAACACAATATATTTGACAGCCAATTTAAAATTAAATAAATCGTGTAGTCACACATACTCATTCAACTTTGATATACTGAAACTATAGCATACCAAATTATCGCAATATTAATATAGAAATCAACAATTTCTTTTATCGCGGGTCAGCCACCAACCACCTGAAAACAATAAATCACTTATAAAGGATTCGAAAAAAAATATGAGTAATTCCAAAGACTTATATATCAATATTTTAGGATATTAAACAGGACAATTATTAATTATAAGGCCAATGAAATATCTATTTAAAATTTCAAATTTGGAGAGAATATACCAACAATCCAAGCTCTGATACTCCTTGGACGCAGTAAGAAGAATAAGAAGTAATTTTGAGCATGTAATTTGGGAGCCCATTCCTGGAGGTAGAAGAGATGTAGCAGTTTAAATGATAAGCATTTAATCATTTTTAAAACCTGGCCAAATGTAGCATTAATATTTATTATTAACAATAAAAATTGTCATTTAAATATAGCATGAAAGTTCCATATCACCCGTTCATTATGATATAGAAATGACCAATTATTTGGTCATATTAATCATGTAACAAACTAAGCAACCTTTAACATTTTCGATTAAATTAGCTAATAAGGAAACACTTGAGCTTGAAAAAAGCAATTTTATGATTAGGCATTAGGAAAAAACACTAATGTCATTAGACAAACCTGTAGAAATATATGACCAGTCGGTATGAGAAATACATGGAATATGTTTGTTGCAGTAGTTGCAAGTATGTCTTCCTTGTCCTTTTGCAAGATGAACTTTATGAGAGAAGCTACAAAGTTTATGATAGTTACCAGAATAACAAAACAACAAGTATGACTAGAGTATTTGAAGAGCTGTTGTGGCTTCCTCCTTTTCTTTATCACCTGTTGCAACCACTGTTGTCATAGTTGATGCTGTCATATAGGCTACTACTTCCGACCCTACATCTGACCTGTAGACTCGTGGGTAGATCTCTCTTCCTTAGGTAGAAAGTTTCTTCCATTGCTTTCTAAAGTCATTTCAATGGCTCCTGTCGTGTTTCAGAACCGTGAGATAGCAAATCTATTGCACATGAATGGACAAAAGAAGCTGTTGTGGCGGCAGAAGCAGTGGCTTCTGAGTTCTTCACTAAGGATGATGTTAGAAACTCTAATCGATAATATCTTCTTAAACCCACAACCTATATGTTAGTAGAATTTAGTATGTAAGATAAACATCAGAATATATATAATTTCCATTCAGAACTTCAAAAATGCAGAGCAGTAAGTTGTAACCTATCTACATGCCTTCAAGATAGTACTAGTCTTAAAAAAATGTAAAATGGCTCCTAGACACGTCATTATGAGTTCAACTTTGTTGTTATTCACAAACTATATTTACACCCAAATTTTCAATTATTATTCTATTTTTGGCCTTTCGATCTATTCACAAACTTTATGATATACTCCTACATGTTTCAGGTGTTAAACAAGCCACTTAAAACAAATAAATAACATATAATCTATTATTTGTATCTTTTTATCCATGTTCCCTCTCTTTCTTTTTAAAACACCATAAAGAATAAGCTCATTAACACCCATGATAATATCCAGTACCTCCAAGACATGCCAAAATCTGTAAATGCTACAATAAACATATATACAGGACAACAGAGATCAGATATATAACTGTTACCGTATTATAAGCCACAAACCATTATGAAAAAACATAAGAACCTGTTTAATACTTTACTATTACATACATTTATCAGGAAATGAAAAGCAAGCTAATACAACAGAGGTCAAAGGGCATGTAATCTAGTTGAACAGAAAGGCAGAACATGAGTTAGAACAGAGGATTGGTAATATCCATGATTTATTATAGGCACAATAGACTAAGAAACACAATCATACATACATAATACACTGAAGTTTAGAGACACACGCTGAAGATTAGAGAAAACAAAAATAACAAGGCTGAGACCCGATCCAATAACACTGTACCCTAAATAAAACTCTATATAACATTGAGACTGAATCGAAAATCGAGATTTGGATTTCTAAGTATATTCTCGAGGCTTAGCCCAAATGTGACGGCCTGAACCCGGGGTCAGACGTCACCAAACTCAATTACCAAAATATAAACAACAATATTATTATTAAAATATACTAACTTGACCCCAAACCAAGATCCGATTCAGGTTCAAGTATGATTTAGGTTGACATTATTACAAACCATTATTCAACATCTAACACACTCTAACTTTATTCAGCAACTCATCAGACCTCGTGGTCTGATACAAACTACCTCAGAGAAGCCGGGTCCTGAAGGGGCGGGAACACGGGTATGTCTGACTTGTCTTCTAGGCATCTGCAAGATATACATAACAATTTGCAAGGGTGAGCATAATCGCTCAGCAGTACCAACATATGAATAACGGAATAAAAACAGTAATGTAACAATAATAGGAACAGAGCTGTAATGACGTCATCAACATTATATAATGAAAATCAGAGATAACTGGATATCACTAACTAGCATGCTTTATCAAAACAACGTAGTAGTGTGCTGTGTAAGTATCAGAGTCCAATTTTAGCATGCTATTCATATTTTTAAAACCGCTGTATCAACCACTTATACCCTTACGGGAATCACAAGTCCAAATCAGATACGTAACGGATATGTGAAGACAGCTGATCAGACTATCAACACCAGACGGCTCTAACTTCCATCCCATTTACCTGTTCCGGAACTCAGATACTAGCGAGGTCTCTGACCCGCTGGACTAATCGGTTATAGGGTGTGTACAACCGAATTAGCCTCTTATGCCACCTCAATAGGCCTACTCTTGCCCCAATGTATCCCATATCTGATCGTTTTATCCAGTTTTCAAAACACTTGTACCTATCTCATTTCCAAAACCATTTATTTTATCAGCACACATATAAAATCCATTTCGCAAATCATTTCAGATAGGTACCTTTCGAAGTTACTTTTTCCCAAAACAATTTGAAAACAGTGGGATACGTAACTTAAAACGTTTCTGTTCCATTACGAGAATAAAACATTTAGATATTCATACGTACCGAACCATAAAGAATGGTTAGGGTACTTGCCTTGCAACGCTTTACCAAATCCTAGGTAGCTTTCACGCTGATTTCAGTCCCGGGAAACTCGACTGGGATCTACAAATACAGAGTACCCTAATCAGTTATACCGACATGCTTGATATCCTCAAATCCTAATAACCCAATCTGATTACCCAACTCGTATAGTTATTATACACAGAATCATGTAATCATATAATCCGAACACAAATAGGGGTAACACGTATAACACAAATACACACGTTTACAAATACATTTTTAGAAAATTTTGACAGCAACTCCTTTGTTTATAAGCCTACCCGTCGATTACAATCGACGATAACAATTGCAACAAGTCACAATCTCATCACAATTACAATTCCACAGTCTCATAATTATTCTCATACAATTCCCAAAATACAATTTACTTTCGAAAAATATTTTAATTATTTATAAAATTTAGGACTCAGAATAACGTCATCATGTCCACCGTCCGCTCATTACGAGTCATCGCGGTACGACGGCAAAATTCTCGGGGCACTCGATTACTCGAATTCCAACGCTAAACTTTCACCGATTAATATTATTTTCCCACAACGAAATTTTTTATTTCACGAATGATACTCATTTATTTCCCTGCAGAAAATTAAATAAAATAAATTTACAATAACCAAGCAAACTGCATAAACAGGCCCAACAGTAAAAGCCTGAAAAAAAATAAATATTCGGCCCAACTGTAAGCCCAAAGAACCAGCCCAACAGCCACACTAGAACAGGGGAACAGGGAGGCACGCGGCCACGCGCCACCTGAACCAACACCACCAACACAAACTCACGCACACAACACACACACAATACAGCACACACATATGCACATACACATATATATATAGATATATACATACAAATAAGCAATATGACCACCAAGCTCACCGGGAGAACACGGAGGCGGCGAGACCGGAGCAACGGGACACAGGAGAAAGACGCCGGAAAAAGAAGAGAAAGAACGGGAAAAAGAAATGGGAAGGGATAGATACAGGGGGAAAGAGAGAGAGTTAATCGAGAGAGAGAGACTGCAGCAACCGAGTGAACAAGGGAGAAGGGGAAACCCCCACCCCCTTTTTGATTATTATTATTTTTTATTTCCTATGTTAACAGGAAGAAAATAGGTGTCCCTCAATTTAGTAAAAACTGACACGTAGCCTCTAGAGATAAACACAAAGATTCTAAGGCCCAGTTTATTCCGAAATTCGAAATTAACGGACCGAAATGCACGCAAAACAATTCCATAAAAATTACGAAAATAAACTTACAATGTCACAAATATCTCGAAGTTTACAAAACATAAGTTTTGAAATTTTAAATCAATTTTTGAAATGCACTTTATACCCGCTCTTTAATAATCAAACGAAACGACGCGCGGGTGAAACGAATCCCAAAAATTTTCAAAATAATTTTAAAATTCTCAGAATAATACGAACTTAATAAAATATGAGTTTCATGATTTTTGAAGATTTCCATAATTAAATATGGATTTTACAAACAAACTCAGAAAATCATCTAAGAATAAATAATTAGTGAAATATTGTTTTCTCAATTTTGTAAAGTCCTACAAATAATTATCGAAATTATAAAATTATAAAACCAATTTTAGAAACAATCCAAATATTTATGGAATTAAAACTATATTAAAATCAGTTTTACAAGCGAAATAAAATCGTATAACTCAATAATAAAGCACACAGTTCAATCCCACATATCAACACATCACACATAAATAAATAATGATCAATAACTGCTGCCAAAATCATTACATACATTTATTTAATTATTTAAACATTTATTACACTTTGAAAATATTAAAATAAAAGAATATACACGAGTCGTTATATCCTTTCCCCCTTTAAAAAGATTATGTCCCCAAAATCTGACTTAGCTAAAAAAATGAGGATATTTATCAAGCATGTCTAACTCTAATTCCCAAGTAGACTCTTCTACTCAAGGATTTCTCCACAAGACTTTCACTATGGGGATCGACTTATTCCTAAGGACTCACTCTTTACGGTCTAGGATTTGGATCGGTTGTTCTACATAGGACAAATCTGGCTGTAGTTCAATCGGTTCATATTCTATAACTTGATTTGAACTAGAGATATAGGGCTTCAACATAGATACGTGGAATACATTATGAATGTGCTGCCACTGCGGTGGTGATGCTATCTCATAAGCAACCTTTCCCACTTTCTTTAAAACCTCAAAGGGTCCTATAAATCTGGGGCTAAGTTTACCTTTCTGATCAAAACGCACTAACCCTTTCCAAGGTGATACCTTTAGTAACACCAGAGCTCCTATCTCGAAGTCCATATCTTTCCTATGCAAATCTGCATACTTTCTCTGTCTATTTTGGGCTGCTTCTAACCTTTTCTGAATCAACACTATTGCATCTCTGGTTTGCTGAACCAACTTAGAACCTAATATTTTCTTCTCTCTTACTTCATCCCAATACAACGGTGATCTACACTTACGTCCATACAAAGTTTCGTAAGGCGGCATCCCAATACTGGCATGGTAACTGTTATTATATGAAAACTCAATCAAAGGTAAATGTTTATCACAATTACCCTTAAAATCCAAAACACAAACCCTCAACATATCCTCTATGGTCTAAATCGTTCTTTCACTTTGGCCGTCCGTCTGAGGGTGATAAGCGGTGCTCATATTCAACTTTATTCTTAGGCACTCTTGGAACTTAGTCCAGAACCTGGAATTAAATCTCGGGTCTCGATCTGACACTATAGACACAGGCACTCTATGTTTGGTAACTATCTCATCCAAGTATAACTTAACCAACTTTTCCAAAGAATATTTTTCATTAATCGGAAGAAAATGCGCTGACTTAGTCAATCTGTCAATGATTACCCAAATAGCGCCATGATTTTCTCTTGTCCTTGGCAATCCTACTGCATAATCCATAGCAATCTCTTCCCACTGCCATTGGGGAATCTCCAAAGGTTGTAACAATCCACTTGGTCGTTGATGTTCCGCTTTCACCGTTTGACACACATGACACTTACTAACCCAATTGGCAATATCCTTCTTCATTCCTGGCCACCAAAAGTTTCTCTTCAAGTCTTGGTACATCTTAGTACTACCAGGGTGGATAGAATACCTAGAGTTATGTGCTTCGTGCAATACCTCATTCTTCAATTCCGTTACATTAGAAATCCAAACTCTGGATGAAAATTTATACAAACCTTGATTATCTTTTTGAGTACACAACCCTTCTACCGTCAAAGTATCCGACTCTTGTTTCATAACTCCTTCTTGACACCTTTTGATATTTTCCATCAATGTCGGTTGAAAAGTAACTTCATATAGTTGTTATTGACTTTCCCTAGGTACTCGAACCTCAATCTCCATTCTTTGCAAGTCTTGGGCTAGTTCTTCCGTAATCTTAATCATATTCAACCTTTCTTTTCTACTCAAGGCATCAGCCACCAAATTAGCTTTACCTGGGTGATAATTAATCGAACAATCGTAGTCCTTGATTAGTTCCAACCATCTTCTCTGTCTCATGTTCAAATCCTTCTGCGTGAATATGTACTTCAGGCTCTTATGATCTGTATAAATATCGGATTTCTCTCCATACAAGTAGTGACGCCATAACTTCAGAGCAAACACTATAGCTGCCAACTCAAGGTCATGAACTGGATATTTCTGCTCGTGAGGCTTTAATTGTCTAGAGGCATAAGCAATAACTTTGACATGCTGCATTAGTACAAAACCCAATCCTTTCAAAGAAGTATCGCTATAGATCACAAAGTTTCCCGCCTCGTCTGGCAATGCTAATAATGGAGCCGTCACTAATCTCCGTTTCAATTCCTGGAAACTTTCTTCACACTTTTCCGTCCAAATGAGCTTCTCATTTTTCCTGGTCAACTTGGTTAATGGGGATGCAATCTTAGAGAAATCTTGTACAAACCTTCGATAATATCCCGCTAATCCAAGAAAACTCTTTATTTCTGCCGGTGTCTTCGGTTGCTCCCACTTTGATACGGCTTCAATCTTTACTGAGTCTACTTTTATACCTTTTTACTCACCACATGTCCAAGAAACTGTACTTCTGTCAGCCAAAACTCACACTTAGAGAACTTCACATATAATTGCTTTTCCCTCAATTTCTGAAGGGCAATCTGCAGATGCGTTGCATGATCTTCTAGATTCTTTGAATATATAAGGATGTCATCAATAAATACAATAACAAACTTATCCAGATACTCCTTATACACCCTATTCATTAAATCCATAAAAGCCTCCGGCACATTCGTCAATCCAAACGACATCACTAGAAACTCAAAATGGCCATACCGTGTTCTGAATGTAGTCTTGGGAATATCTTCGGGCTTTATCTTCAATTGGTGGTAGCCAGATCTTAAGTCAATCTTTGAGAAATAACATGCTACCTTAAGCTGATCAAACAAATCGTCGATGCGTGGCAAAGGATACTTATTCTTTATCGTCAACTTGTTCAACTCTCTGTAGTCAATGCACAATCTCATACTCTCGTCTTTCTTCTTTACGAATAGCACTGGAGAACCCCATGGAGAAACACTGGGTCGAATGACTCCCTTATCCAATAGTTCCTGAAGTTGCTTAGCCAATTCTTTCATTTCCATTGGCGCCATCCTGTATGGAGCCTAAGAAACTGGTTCAGCTCCAGGTATCAAAAAAATGGAGAACTTTATCTCTCGATCAGGTGGCAATCCTGGTAACTCTTCTGGGAAAACGTCAGGGAATTCTCTCACTATGGGAATCTCATCCAAAATAGGGGTATCTTTCTTCGTATCTACTACATTAGGCAAATATGCCTCACATCCTTGCCGCAACAATCTCTTTGCTTGCATTACTAAAAGGAACTTTTTATCTTGTCTCTGTCCTTGATAGCTAATTCTTTTATTATCTGGGGTGTACATAACAACTCTCTTTTTCATACAGTTAATATTCGCCTTATATAGAGACAACCAATCCATGCCTAAAATAATATCAAAGTCTCCCAACTCGAAAGGTATTAGGTAAACATGGAATATATATCCTGAAATCTCTAAGGAATATCTAGGAAAAAATTGACTTACTGGCACTTTATCTTTATTAACCACTTCTATGGTCAAAGGTTCCTCTAAGTCTTCCAACATCAATTGCATTTTATTCACACAATTCACAGATATAAAAGATTTAGACGCTCCTGAATCAGAAAAAACGTTAATAGGTACAGAATTAAGAGAAAGCGTACCTGCAACCAGAATCATGAACTGGGGATTTCTTGGTCATCTTAAAACTCCTAGCTCTAGCAGTACTGGTTACTGGTCCTTGGGAAACGCTCCTTCCAACATTACCTTGGGTCACCGAGTTGCAATTCCTAGTTATGTGTCCCACTTTGC
The DNA here is from genome assembly GCF_009905375.1 of Apium graveolens. Classification (NCBI taxonomy): domain Eukaryota; kingdom Viridiplantae; phylum Streptophyta; class Magnoliopsida; order Apiales; family Apiaceae; genus Apium; species Apium graveolens. Next base: position 237,099,713 of record NC_133651.1, on the reverse strand, counting down.
CGCACCTAAAATAAGTTACTCCTTGAGACTCAGACTTACACTCCGTGGAATAATGACCTTTCTGTCCACACTTAAAACAATTGATATTTTCTCGGCACTATCCACTGTGCTTTTTCACACATGTCTTACAATCAACCACTAGCTTACTAATCCTTGTCGGGGTAGAATTAACTGAAGTAGTACTGGGTCTAACCTGGGGAAAATTCTGCCTCTTGAACCTCTTATTCTTATTCTTCCCAAACCAATGCTGGAACTTCCGACTTGCTATTCCTGATTCCGACCTAGCAGGTTCACTTTCAATCTTCCTTTTCTTCTCACCCTGCTCATTTGCAGCTAACCTCTGATCACTTTCTATCACCAGGGTAACCTGGACTACTGAAGTATATATCTTGAGTTGTAAAGCTACAACTCTACTCCTTATTTCTGGCTTCAAGCCTTGTTGAAACCGCTTCGCTCGTTGAGCTTCCGAACTCACATATTCTGGTGCTATACGGGCCAACTCCGTAAACTTCGCTTCATATTCCTTAACACTCCTATCTCCGTGCTTCAATTCCAAAAATTCCATCTCCATCTGACTCTGGAGACAGCCCGAAAAGTATTTCTCCAAAAACAACTCTGTGAATCTGGCTATTGAAACAGGACCTTCTCCTTCTAGGGCTCGTGTAGACTCCCACCAATAATTCGAATCATTCCTCAAAAAATTGCTAGCATAATCTGTCTTTAAATCCTTACTCACCTTGCTGTGCGCAAACGCCTTTTCCATTTCCTTCAACCATATCCTGGCAGCAACAGGATCTACCTCTCCTTTAAACTCTGGGGGCTTCACTGCCTGAAAAGACTTGAAACTAACACCTTGATTTGTCCCTCTCATCTCTTGCTGTTGTTGGATTTGTAGTTGCTGCTGTTGGATTTACTGTTGTTGTTGTTGTATGAGTTGCTGTTGCATTTCTTGTTGTTGTTGTTGTCGTAATTATTGTTGCTGCTGCTGGAATTGTTGTTGCCGTTGGGCCAGCTGTGTAGACTGCTGACGCAACAAGTTCATCAATTCACTCATGGAAGTATCCCCAGCAGATCCGTTATTGGGTTGAGAGTTTCTCTTTAGTGGCATCTCTTGAAACATAACAGTCATATATAAGAAAATGGATTGCTCCAAGCAGCTTATATTTATGCGTCAGGAGAGCGTTGCCACTAAGACAATATCCTCATCCCCAGTTTAATTGGATCCATCCTGATTGAATGATTATAATCTAAAAATGCCAACAACAGAAGCAACAATAATAATAACAACAATAATATCAACAATATATAAAAGATGAACAATGAAATAAAGCAGCTACAATACAATAACCAACATGAATCCAACTAGTACAACTGAAAATCCAACTGAAAAGAAACCATCCAAATACACACCAAAATTGGCTGTCATAGCAGCCCCGCCTACTATAAACTATCACAACATAATATACATATACAAAGTAAACAACTACAGAACTCCTGGAAGTCAACTCTGAGCTCTGTATCTCTCTGATGCAATCCTGGTCTAACCACTACCACTGCCACCGATGGAACCTAACTCAAATACTAGCTAGTTCACTAGGTCTTGATACTGCACAACTCTGAACTCTGAGCTAATGAAACGGTCAGTGGATCTAGCCCTCTCAACAGCCGTCTGGGTCAATGCTCGCACACGGGCCTGCACCTCAGGGGAAGGGGCAGAAATGCCCTGGAAAGGTGCAATAGGTATCTGATCAAACTGAGCAGCCAATCCCGAACTCTGATCTCTGATAAAGGAAGTATTTACCACTCGGTGAACATGGTAAGGGATCGGTGAAGAAGTACCACTAGGGGCCATAGGAGGTACTGGAGGTCTCATCGAGGAAGAACTGGGACCACAACCGGGAGGAAAATCCCTAACGGCAGACACAGGCCTATGTACCCAATGGGGACGAGTACCAGGTCCAGGGATGTCTCTCGGCACAAAGGAAGGGACTGGTGGAGGAGGCATAGAGGTCTCCTCAGCAACAACATCCAGGGTCCTCTCAGAATCTGAGCTATCTGGGTCAGAGGGATTCTCCCGAGATGGAGAACTCGAAATCGCAATAGACCACTGTCAACATAATATTTATACAGGGAAGACACAACCATGTCAAGGCAATTCTATCAAAACATTTAATAGATGCCAGGGTAACGCCGTCGGAACCCTCGACTGACTCTAAAAGTTTGCTCCTCTATATGAGCTGCTGACTCACACCTTAAGACTCACTTTATCATCTATTAGACACAATCCCTAGCCTGGATTAGGGACTTGAACCTGTAGCTCTGATACCAACTGTGACGGCCTCAATCCTGGGGTCAGGAGTTAACGTCACCAAACTCAATTACCAAAATATAAACAACAAGATTATTATTAAAATATACTAACTTGACCCCAAACCAAGATCTGATCCTAGGTTCAAGTATGATTCAGGTTCACATTATTACAAACCATTATTCAATATCTGACACACTCTAACTTTATTCAGCAACTCATCAGACCTCGTGGTCTGATACAAACTACCTCAGAGGAGCCGGGTCCTGAAGGGGTGGGAACACGGGTTTGTCTGACTGGTCTTCTAGGCATCTGCGAGATATACATAACAGTGTGCAAGGGTGAGTATAATCGCTCACCAGTACCAACATATGAATAACAGAATAAAAACAATAATGTAACAATAATAGGAACAGAGTTATAATCACGTCATCAACATTATATAATGAAAATCGGAGATAACTGGATATCACTAACTAGCATGCTTTATCAAAACAATGTAGTAGTGTGTTGTGTACGTATCAGAGTCCAATTTTAGCATGCTATTCATATTTTTAAAACCGCTGTATCAACCACTTATACCCTTACGGGAATCACAAATCCAAATCAGATACGTAACGGATATGTGAAGACAGCTGATCAGGCTATCAACACCAGACGGCTCTAACTGCCACCCCATTTACCTGTTCCGGAACTCAGAGACTAGCTAGGTCTCTGACCTGCTGGACTAATCGGTTATAGGATGCGCGCAACCGAATTAGCCTCTTACGCCACCTCAATAAGCCTACTCTGGCCCCAATGTGTCCCATATCTGATCGTTTTATCCAGTTTTCAAAACACTTGTACCTATCTCATTTCAAAAACCATTTATTTTATCAGCACACATATAAAATCCATTTCACAAATCATTTCATTCGAGATAGGTACCTTTCGAAGTTACTTTTTCTCAAAACAATTTGAAAATAGTGATTATAACTACAGGGGATACGTAACTTAAAACGTTTCTGTTCCATTACAAGAATAAAATAATTAGCTATTCATACGTACTGAACCATAGAAGAATGGTCAGGGTACTTGCCTTGCAACGCTTTACCAAACCCTAGGTAGCTTTCACGCTGATTTCAGTCCCGGGGAAACTCGACTGGGATCTACAAATACAAAGAACCCTAATCAGTTATACCAACATGCTTGATATCCTTAAATCCTAATAACCCAATCCGATAACCCGACTCCTATAGTTATTATACACATATCACGTAATCATATAATCTGAAAAAAATACGGGTAACACGTATAACACAAATACACACGTTTATAAATACATTTTTAGAAAATTTTGGCAGCAACTCCTTTGTTTATAAGCCTACCCGTCGATTACAATCGACGACAACAATCGCAATAAGTCACAATCTCATCACAGTTACAATTCCACACTCTCATAATTATTCTCGTACAATTCCCAAAATACAATTTACTTTCGGAAAATATTTTATTTATTTATAAAATTTAGGACTCAGAACAACGTCATCACCATTCACGGTCCGCTCGTAACGAGTCATCGCGGTACGGCGAAAAAATTCTCGGGGCACTCGATTACTCGAATTCCAACGCGAAAATTTCACCAATTAATATTATTTTCCCGCAACGAAATTTTTTATTTCACGAACGATACTCATTTATTTCCCTACAGAAAATTAAATAAAATCAATTTACAATAACCAAGCCAACTGCATAAACAAGCCCAAAAGTAAAGGCCTGAAAAAAAAATCTGGCCCAACTGTAAGCCCAAAGAACCAGCCCAACAGCCACACAGAAACAGGGGAACAGGGTGGTACGCGTCCACGCACCGCCTGAACCAACAGCACCAACACAAACTCAAGCACACAGCACACACACAATACAACACACACATATGCACATACACATATATATATAGATATATACATACAAATAAACAATAGGACCACCAAGCTCACCGGAAGAACACGGCGGCGGCGAGACCGGAGCAACGGGAAACCGGAGAAAGACGCCGGAAAAAGAAGAGAAAGAACAGGAAAAAGAAACGGGAAGGGAGAGATACAGAGGGAGAGAAAGAGAGTTAATAGAGAGAGAGAGACTGCAGCAACCGAGTAAACAAGGGAGAAGGGGAAATCCCCCCTTTTTATTATTATTTTATTATTATTTCCTATGTTAACAGATGCTGCAATAGGAAGAAAACATATGTCCCTTAATTTAGTAAAAACTGACACGTAGCCTCTGGAGATAAACACGAAGATTCCGAGGCCGAGTTTATCCCGAAATTTGAAATTAACAGATCGAAGTGCACGCATAATAATTCCATAAAAATTATGAAAATAAACTTACAATGTCACAAATATCCCGAAGTTTACAAAACATAAGTTTTGAAATTTTAAATCAATTTTTTAAATGCACTTTATACCCGCTCTTTAATAATCAAACGAAACGACGCGCGGGTGAAACGAATCCCGAAAATTTCCAAAATAATTTTAAAATTCTCAGAATAATACGAGCTTAATAAAATATAAGTTTCATGATTTTTGAAGATTTCCATAATTAAATATGGATTTTAAAAACAAACACACTCAGAAAATCATCTAAGAATAAATAATTAGTAAAATATTATTTTCTCAATTTTAAAGTCGTACAAATATTTATCAAAATTATAAAAATTATAAAACCAATTTTAGAAATAATCCAAATATTTATGGAATTAAAACTATATTAAAATCACTTTTACGAGAGAAATAAAATCGTATAACTCAATAATAAAGCACACAGTTCAATCCCACATATCAACACATCACACATAAATAAATAATGATCAATAACTGCTGCCAAAATCATTACATACATTTATTTAATTATTTAAACCTTTATTACACTTTGAAAATATTAAAATAAAAGAATATACACGAGTCGTTATACCAAATTTAAATTAGGGCTTCAATCAGAGATGAATGATGAATGTAGCGAGTACAATGTAAGTTGCTTGGATTTAAATCAGTGATAGAGAAAATAATTATTAATTAGGTTTTGTAATTGATATAATGATAACTGGCTACAATGATAGAGAAAAGAAGGGGAAGTAGTGGTAATCGGGGTCTGCTTAAGGAACTGTGGGGTCACACGAGTTGCATATATTTTTTAGGTTTTTTAAAAATAAATCTTATCAGTCTGTTTTAAACTAAACATCCATATATAATTAAATATATTTACGTAGTGTCTAACAAGACACACCTATATTATTTCCAACAGACTTATAAAATTACCTAATATGACTGTTGAGATTTAACATATGCAAAAATAACAATTTTTTTTACATATGCGTCTATGGAAAGTAAAACAGACGTATAAAACTATTATATATGTCCGTTAATCCTGCAACAGGCGTAAATAAAGAGACGTGTATGGTAGTTTTTTTACTAGTGATTCATGGAAAGACTTATCCTCAGAGAGAAGTCAACATGAAGTTTATGCTAGTCCTACCTCACCACTTGGAGAATAAGGCTTCATTTGTTCGTGAACGAGTTGATTTTAAAACCATAACAATTGAGAAGTTGTATAAGTTGAAGACACATGAGATGGAGCGGGAATAATGGAAGATCATCTATGGCGGTGGTACAGTTGATAGCAAGAATGCTGAACTACTCAAGACAACTGCTCTTGTAGCCAGTGGAATTAAAGAGCTTGACAATACTGCTGAAAAGCCTAAGTCTAAAGTTGAAACACTCTTTAAAGCTGAGATGGATGATGGAAGCCTCTCTGGTAATCCTAGTGACTACTATACCATTGAGGAGCTGCAAGGTATGGAAGATCCTACTATGGCCCACTTAGCTGGGATGTTCAGTAACATCAGGTTTAGAAGGAAACAAGGCTTCATGGGTTCTGGAAGCAACAATCATGGTAAGAGGGCATGTTCATCTTCTGGATCAGGTTACAAGAAAGGGATGGTCGATAGAAGCAAGTTCAAATGTTACAATTATGATGAGGTTGGGCACTTTTCCACTGAATGTAGGAAATCCCAACAAGCAAGGGATAAAGGAAAAGCTTATCAGAAGAAGGACTCATGTAGCTCAAGGAAGTATCCAGTGAAATCTTACATAGCTGAAGGGAAGAGCTGGGATGACATCGATGATGAAGAAGAGCAATTTGGAAATCTAGCATTGATGGCATAATTTTCTTCTCAGGTAAAATTTCCAACTATTCGTGCTTTACCTCCAAAAGACTTATGTGAGAATGAACAATGTGTCACCTTCAGGCAGACTATCCTAGTGTATGGAAATGTTGTTTTTTCTCACTATCTTAAGGCATGATGCAATACAAAGGAATGCATTGAAGAACCTGATATCATAAAAGAAGTGTATGATAATGTTAGTACTACACTAAGATGTACTCTGGATGATATCGAAGACCTTGAAGTAGAACTAAAGAAAGTTAAAGATGAAAATGATAAGTTAGTTCTAGAAAGGGTCAGTGTTGAGAATCTTAAGCAAACCAATAAATATTTAGAGCTTATATTACTAAGCACCTTGAGACAGAGGAGGAGCTTAAAAACAAGAATGCATAATTAAAAACTAAATTGCATGCTTTCACTGATTATGCAAATCTTGCTAAGAAGCTCATAGGTGATCAAGTAGTAGGTGGAAATGTTGGAATAATCCTAGACTACGACGAACTTAAAAAATCTTCTTAGAAACGATTAGTTAAAAATGAGCCTGTACAAAAATTTGTTAATCCCCCTAGTACACCTCATGTTCTTAAGGAAGCTAAGAAGCCTCTGTTTAAGAAAGCTACTATTGCGCCCGTTGATGAAGATAATCTTTATAGTCATCATGAGATGCTTGTTGAGGATCTCGAGCTCTCAAGGAGAAAAAAGGCAAAGAAACCTATGTCTGTTGCTAGTGACTCTGAATTATCTTTTGCTGGACTAGGTTTTACTTTCAAGACTAAGAAGAATAGAAACATAAATGGCAGAATAGAAATTAATGGCCCTAGGAAGTTATGCAATAACTGTGGTTCTGCTGGTCACCTTACTAATGCTTGTAGAAAGGTTAAAGTAGATAATGTTAAGAATCCTTATATGCATAACATGCCTAACATGCCTAAAGTTTCTTGCATGCTATGTGTAGTTTCTTTCATGCACACTTATCTTGATTCCACAAACTCACATAATACATCACATAATCCTCATAAGAATGCTAGTAAGAACAATGGTAGATCAAAGACTATTATCCCACCTAAAGCTAGGAAAGTGGCACCTGACACGAAAAACAAGAGCAAGTCTGTTGGTGCTTCTGACAGTAACAAGAAAATAGTCAGCGATAAAGCAAAAATTGTTAAGCCTGTCAATTCTGTGAAGAAAAATGTTAAAATATTCAAATTCTTCTGGACCCAACTTAGTTTGGGTCCCAAAGAAAACTTAATCATCTTTATTTTCAGGGCATTAAGCAGAAGAAGGTCATGGGGATTCTGGATAGTAGATGATCAAGGTATATGACTGGAATTAGAGCCCTGATATCAAAGGTGGATAAAAAAGGTAGCCCAGTAGTTACTTTTGGAGATGACAACAAAGGTTATACTACAGGATATGGATGTTTGGAAATTGGCAATGTCATCATTGAAGAAATTTCTCTGGTTGAAGGTCTTATGCATAATCTCCTCAGTATCAGTCAATTCCATGACAAAGGATGCGAAGTATTTTTCAAGAAGGAGAAGTGTTTGATCTCTAATCAAAAGATTGAGACGCTGACTCTCAGTGGAGTTAGAAAGGGTGATTTGTTTGTAACTGACTGGAATTCTACAGATGGTCAAGTAATATGCTTCTACAGTAAAGCTTCTCCAGATGAAAGTTGGTTATGGCATGAGAAGGTCTTCCACTTGAACTGCCAGGCCTTGAATTCATTAGTTAAGAGGGAATTGGTGAGAAGATTTCCCGAGAAAGAATTCAGCCCAAATGGACTTTGTGAAGCATGTGAGAATGGAAAGTCAAAGAGGGCATCACACAAGAAGAAGACAATGACTGACATCACTGAATCACTAAAACTTCTTTACATGGATTTTTTTTGCACTATCAACGTCATGTCTATGTCAAAAAAAAATATGGCTTATTGATTGGTGATGACTATTCCAGATACACGTGGGTGTTTTCTTACATTCAAAGGATAAAGGAGCTGAGATGATTACTGCTCACATCAAAAAGATTGAGTTAGAAGCTGGAGTGCTTGTGCGAACAATCAGATCAGTTAATGGAATAGAATTTAGAAATGCGAAATTGAATGATTTTTGTGTCGAGAAGGGCATCTGTAGACAATTTTCAGCACCAAGGACACCACAATAGAATGAAGTGGTTGAGAGGAAGAATCAAACATTGGTTGAAGCTACAAGGACTATGCTTAATGAAGCCAATCTTCCTACCTACTTCCAGGATGAAGCAGTTAACATTGTATGCTATACTCAAAATAGAACCCTGATCAACAAGATGTTTGAGAAGACCCCTTATAAGTTAATGGCCAACAAGAAACTATTAGTGAAATACTTTCACATGTTTGGAGGAAAGTGCTTTGTGCTTAAGGACGATGTACTACAAGAAAAACAGTTTATACAATGGTCGCTACACAACTGTTAAAAAAACCCCGTCGTCCTAAAAAAAATACAACGGTGTTTTGATTTTGCAAAAGAAACAGTTTTGTGAACTAAGAATAAACAACAGTTATCCATCATTTTTCAAACTGTTGTCTATATGGTATCCTCTCAGTGAGTCAAACAACAGTTTTTAAAGCGTACGGTTGTTTTAAATCATTAACACAATGCTAAAAAACTGTTGTTACTATGGTATATTATAGTGACTTAAGACAACTGTTTTAGACGTTACGTTGTGTAATAAAGGCAACGGTTACTAAGAAGTGTTGTCTTATAAAGCATCAAATAACTGCATAAAAATAGTTATGTGAAATTGTTCTTTTATAATTTCAATGGGAGCCACTGATGATGTGTCATCACGTGATAGGTGGTAAAAATTTCACCTGGATTGGTGAGGTGGGGAAATAAGGACCCTTGATTGAAATCACATCAGATATCATCTGTCAGATTGAAAATTAGCTATTATTCTTACAACCATTTTTGTTCAAGAAGGTATTTTCTTAGTTGATCTTATATAAAAATTTTTAATACAAACCATTGTCTATAGACCTAGTTCTTGAATATTCTAGAAGCTTTTCCCCTCACACAACAGTTTTCTAACAAAACCATTGTAAGAAGGTCTTAAAACAACCGTATTTTACAGAAACCGTTGTTCGATATGGTTCTTTCATAATTTTAATGGGCACCACTGGTGAGGTGTCACCACGTGATATGTGGTAAAACTTTGACTTGGATTGTTGAGGTAGGGAAATGAGAGCCTTTGATTGTAATGTCAATAGATATCAGCCGTTAGATTTAAAAATAACTAATGCTCTTACCAACGGTTCAATGTTAAATAAAGAATTGTCTTAGTTAATCTCATACAACAATTTTTTAATACAAACTATTGTCTATAGACCTCATTCTATAACCTTCTAGAAGCTTTGTTATGGATACTAGTACTGTCTATCACACTATAACAAAGGTTTTATTCATAAAACTGTTGTTGTTAAGTATTGAGACAATGGTTCAAGGTTTCAAAGAGTTGTCTCTTTCATCTTTAAACACGTATTTATAAAGTGGCATAAAAATAGTTGTCTGAAATAGTTGTTCTAGAATTTTAATGGGCACTACTAATGAGGTGGCACCATGTGATAGGGGTTAAAACTTTCACCTGGATTACTGAGGTAGGGAAATGAGAGCCCTTGATTGCAATGACATTAACTATCAACCTTTGGATTTAAAAATAGCTAATGCTCTTACACAATGGTTTAACGTTAAATAAAGTATTATCATATTTGATCTTTTACAACAGTTTTTTATACAAACCATTTTTTATGGACCTCGTTCTAAAACCTTCTAGAAGATTTGTTTCTCGCACAACAGTTTTATTACAAAACTGTTGTAAGAATGTCTTACCACAATGGTGTTTTGAAAAAAACCATTGTAAAAAGTACTACTACATAAAATAAGATATGCGTTCCCGATTAACGAGATAATTGTTTAAATGATTTTTTTGACGATCTAACCATACAGGTGTTAAGATATTTTGATTTTTGTCATTCGAAAATATTACAAAAAAAATTCAAATTCATCTTGCATGTTAGGATATAAAAGTCAAGAAAAGTCTTAGTCCCTCGAACGAGATTCTTTCCCATTTAACCAGATAAAATTTTTAAACGGGTTTTTTGACGATCCAACCGTACGGATGGTAAAATACATCAATTTTAGTCATAAGAAAAAATTACAAAAAAATTCAAATTTATCTTGTATGACAAAAATAGAAAAATCTAGAAAAAGTCTGACTCCTAAACACATGATTTGTTCCCGATCAACCAGATATATTTTTAAACAAGTTTTTTGACGATCCAACCATACAGATGTTAAGATACATTAATTTTAGTCATAAGAAAAAATTAAAAAAAAAATTCAAATTTATCTTTCCTGAGAGGAATAGAAAAATCTACGAAAAATCGGACTCCCACACAAAGGATTTGTTCCTGATCAACCAGATAATTTTTTAAAATGATATTTTCAACGATCCAATTGTACGGATGTTAAGATACATCGATTTTAGTCATAAGAAAAAATTAAAAAAAAATTCAAATTTACCTTGCCTAACAGGAATAGAAAATCTAGAAAAAGTCTGACTCTCAATCACAGGATTTGTTCCCGATCAACCAAATAATTTTTTTAAACGATATTTTTTGACGATCCAAGCATACGGATGTTAAGATACATCGATTTTAGTCGTAAGAAAAAATTACAAAATAAAATCAAATTTAGCTTGCTTGAGACGAATAGAAAATCTAGGAAAAGTCTGACTCTCAAGCACAAGATTTGTTACCGATCAACCAAATAATTTTTTTTAAAATGATTTTTTTTGGCGATCCAACTGTATGGATATTAATATACATGGATTTTAGTCATAAGAAAAAATTATAAAAAAATGCAAATTTATCTTGCATGACAGGAATAGAAAAATCTAAGAAAAATCTGTCTCCCAAACACAAGATTTGTTCCCGATCAAACAGATAATTTTTCCAAATGATTTTTTCGACGATCCAACAGTACGGATGTTAAGATATATCGATTTTAGTCATGAGAAAAAATTATAAAAAAAAAATTCAAGTTCGTCTTGCAGGACAAGAATAGAAAAATCTCGTAAAAGTCCGACTTTCAGACACGAGATTTGTTCCCGATCAACCATATACTTTTTTCAACAATCCAACCGTACTAATTTTAAAATATATTGTTTTCACTCACAAAACATTATAGTAAAATTTCATTCGATCAACAACGTCTTTAAAAAAACAAGTTTTTCGATGATTCGATCCTATAGAGGATAAGATATATTTGTTTTAGTGCATTTTATATATACTTATAATAATGAAAAAAATTAAAAAAAATCATATTTGATTAATATTTAATATAAATCAAATACAATTATTTAATGATAATAAAATACACATAAAATTAAATTTTATTCCCTTTTCTAATATAATATTTCCCCCTTTATTACAAAATTCACTTCATTTCCCCTCCACCAAAACTTTTTCCCCCTCACCAAAAGTTTTTCCCTCCCCCCATCTTTCAGTATAACCCTAGCCCTATTTCTTCTCCAACATATCTCATATGTCTCTCTCTTCCTTCTCTATCTCACTTATATCTCTTTCTCTGGTGTCCTACCCATCTCATATCTTCCTCTCACTCATTCATCTTACATAATTCTGCAAAATCAAACCCTAACTTATGAACTCTAATTGGAATCGATTTTCAATTAGAAAAAAATCCTTTTGTAATTTGTTTGCAATCAGTTTTATTGGAGTTCATAGAAGGAACCCCATCTTTCATTAGCACATATTAGTAAGTTATTCAACTTTTACAATTTTCCTTAATTTTTGTTTTTTTGAAACTATGTTTCTAGTTTTCAGTATGATTTTAGTTTTCATTTTTACTATGTAGCCCACTCTACAAAGCCCTCCAAGATGATAGATATGTTTGATTTATTTGAAAGTCCTGGTGAATAAACTAGGTAGCAAGATGATTTGCGGTATATATCCTCTGCTCCTCTACTCCATTTCTGTGTTATATATCTTGAAATATTTATATGTTTGTGTGCATAAATTCGTTATTTTTAATTTTTTATTTAACTAATATTTTCTCAATTTTGTATGTCAGTCCACTTAATTTGTAAATTGAAATATTTATAATATTGTGTGAATTGGATTTTCCTTGTGTCTTTGTTTGTATATGGATTAAATCATCATACAGATTGAACTGAATAATCAATAAAGATAGAGTATTTATTTATTTTGTATTTTAGGTAGATTTAACTTAAATTTTTGAGCTTTTAAGAATGAGACTTTGGATTATTTAAATTTTATTTTTCTTTATATTTGAATGTTATTTTTGTTTATGTGTGTAGTCAATGAGCTAAGTAGATTTTTTTATTTATTTTAGTGTTTAATGTTTAATACACACTGCTCATTTTAAATGAAGGCTAATTCTTTTATATTTATTACAAAACTATGTACTATTAATATGGTATTGTGCTTGAAGTCTGATGTTTTTAGGTGAAGGGCAGGTTCAGATACAACATCAGCAACAACAAAATTTGGGATTTCACAGTCTTAATCCAGCTGTTGCTGCGGGGAATATATAGGTGATGTGAAGAGGGCATTGGTGGAGGTTCAGGGGATTATTGCTGATGGTGGCCTTGGAGCTTTGATGGGTGGAGCTGGTCCACTTATCGGCCAAGGGCCTATGCATTATGCTCCGGTACGTTTGTTTCGGTAATTTAATTTATCATTGTATCTTATAGTTATATTAGGTTTTTCGGTTTGTCAATAGTCATAGTGCATTTAGTTTATTTTATTGTTGGTATTGCTATGATCATATGATTAGTGTTGTATACATGTTTTTTAAAAGTGTTAATACTGTTGTGTGATACTACATAGGGGTGTAATCGAGCCGAGCCGAGTCGAATACTCCCAGGCTTGGCTCGAGCTCGATTAAAATAGTCCGGGCTCAAGCTCGAGCTCGACCGAGCCTTTAATTTTAAGTTTGAAGCTTGGCTCGTAAAAGGTTAGGTAGGCTCGAGTTATGCTCGAAAGCTCGAATTAATTCACTAAATATTAACAAAAATTCAAAATATGATCGGTTCGACTAGATAAAAAATAAATAATATATAATTAATATTAAATATTTACATAAAAATATATTTATAATAAAAAATTGAAAATAATAGAAGCTCGATAAGGCTCGCGAACCTTACGAGCCAAATAATTTGAAGCTTGAGCTCGACTTGATAAAAACTTCGAAAAGCTTAAGCTCGAGCTCGGCTTGATTATTTTCGAGTCGAATTCAATTTTTTTACGAATCGAGCTCGAGTAGCTCACGAACAGTTTGGCTCGTTTACTCCCCTAATACTACATAAATGTTTTTAAATTATATCTTTAATTATATAATTGCAATGGCTAGTTCATTGTTGGCTGATCAAACATTATTTACATGATATCAAGTCAACAAGTCTACTCTTCCACTTGTTAATTTCACGATTATTTTGTAGAATGTTGGCGTTACTGCATAAAAATATCATAAATTCCCTCAAATGGCACAAAATAGATTAAATAGCCCCGATTAGAATATTAAAAAATTCTTCTATTTTTTTTTATCTTAAAGGTATGTGGTATATAAAGATTTGATAAAGAATAAGTGTTAATTGCAAAACTGAATACGGACCTACTATGTACTAGTAATATGGTATTGTGGGTTTGGTATATAGTCTATGATCCAATGTTTCTCAAGAGTTCTGGGTTCCTAAAGCTAATTGGATTTTTTTGCCTCATAGTGGAGTACTCTTATTTAATTTTACTGTTATGGATGAGAGGTCTACTACATGGATTTCCTACATCAATGGAGCCATCAGTTGCACCTGTTATTGTTTTTGTCGTAATCTTTTCCATCTTTGGCGTTGCATATGGCATCAGTTTACTTGATGCCTTTATTTTTCTAGATTTAAACAATATTAAATTTTTGTACTCGTCTCTTTCATGAAAAATTGGATGAAGGCTGCTTATGAACTAACTATTTGATGCAGATATAAAAGCTTGCCAAAGAAAATCCAGGCATATTATTGAGGAGCATGGACTTGCTACCATCGAGTGGGATGGCTGTATCCTGGTTTGTAATTTTGTTGCAAAACAAATTCTATAGAAACTGTGTGACATGTTGACTACTATGCAAAAACCCTAAAATATCTAGCTAAGTGGTTAGTTATAATGTAAACTAAATGTATTTCATGCTTAATAAGTTTCATTATTGTCTTGAATCTAGTTAGCTAGTTTAGTTATATAATGTTCAAAAAAATATGTTGCAGATGGGTGATTAACTAAATATCTACTTGTTCACTAACTAAGAGCCACCTAAGTATGGAAAATGTGCAAAGATGATTATTTTCATTGGGTGCTATTTTTAGTATTTAACACCACATATTTGCAAGATGAGCCAGAAATTGAAGATTGAAGGATAAAAAGAGAAGTCTTGGATCTGAATCCCTACTTTTACAAAGAAGTGTTAAAAATATAAATATAGTTATATTTTTAAATCTTGTTTATAAACTTTGAATATTAAATTTTTATTTGAGTTTTGAAATTACAATAGGATTATTAAACCATTTCATTTGTAATTTAGTAATTGTTATATTTTAAACAAGGTTAATCATGTTAATCTGATAAACAATTCTGTGAAAGCCACTAAAAAAGAGAATAAAACCATTGTCTTTTGTATAAAACTCTTATTGCACAATCATTCAGAAAATACATGAATAAAATAAACCGTTGTTTAAGGAGGCCTGGAACAAATGTTTGAAAAAATTAGAAACCGTTGTTTGTCAAGGGTGCTGTTAAACCGTTATGTTTATAAATTAGAATAAATGATTTATTTATAAAACTGTTGTTGTTAAGTATTGAGATAATGGTTTTTATTTTCAAACTGTTATTCTCTCATCTTTAAACAAATGTTGTGACAATGGTTCATATTTTTAAACTTTTGTGTGTAATAAATTAAAATAAAGGTTTTATTTTATAAAACGGTTGTTGTTAAGTATTGAGATAATGATTTTTATTTTTTAACTGTTGTTCTTTTATCTTTAAACAAGTATTGTGATAATGATTCATACTTTTAAACTGTAGTGTGTAATAAATTAAAATAAAGGTTATTTTATAAAACTGTTGTTGTTAAGTATTGAGACAATGATTCATATTTTTAAACTGTTGTCTCTTTCATTCTTAAATAGGTCTTCATCAACGGTTGTGTTAAGTTGCTTCTAGTAAAAATTTAAGTAACCGTTGTCTAAGATCTATCACATGGCACCTCAATAGATGATGAAAAATATCAGTGGCATACAACGGTGCAAAACCTTTGTAAGAAGCTATTTTTCTTGTAGTGGCATCTTGGCAAGTTTGATGCTAAAGTTGAAGAAGGTATCTTTCTGGGCTATTCTCTGGAGTCCAAAGCTTACATGGTACATGTGATTAGTTATCAAAAGGTTGTGGAAAGCCTTAATGTAATATTTGATGATGCCAAGCTCCCAAGTATTCAGAAGGAAGATGATGGTGATAATCTTGATATTGAAGATCTTTCTGATGAGGAAGATGAACCGGAAGTTGTTCTAGACAATAATAATGACAATGTTAATAATCCTGTTGATCATAATTCTGATTCAGATTCAGATAGGAATGGTCCTGGAACAAGTAATGATAGTCTCAATATCTCTGAGACTAGTCCTCAAGCTTTAGATTCTGGAGATTATGCTAGCAACAACTCAGGGGGAGCAGAACAAGGAGAAGAACAAGGATCGAGTAGTCAGACTCAACACAATTTCGGAAATTCTGAGTCATCAAGAGCTAATCTACCATGACAGAAGGTATGGAGTAAAGATCATCCTCGGAATTGGTACTTAGTGATCCAGATATTGGAGTCAAGACTAGAAGATCTACAATAAATGAATGTTTATATTGCGGGTTTCTATTTTAAATGGAACCAAATAAAGTAGATGAAGCTCTTGAGGATCCTGATTGGGTGATTGCTATATAAGAGGAACTCAATCAGTTCGAAAGAGAGAAAGTGTGGAAGCTTATACCCAGACCTAAAGACGAATCAATGATTGGCACAAACTGGGTTTTCAAAAATAAGCTTCATGAAGATGGAATTGTAACAAGGAACAAGGCGATACTGGTTGCTAAGGATTTTTCTCAAGAAGAAAAGATTGAGTAGGATGAAACCTTTGCATAAGTTACTAAACTTAAAGCCATCAGGATGTTTTTAGCATTTGCAGCATATTCAAATTTTAAGGTATATCATATGCATGTGAAAAGTGCTTTCATCAATGACGAGTTTGAAGAAGAGGTATATATGGAGCAACCCCCTGGATTCATAGATCCTGAGTTTGAAGATTTTATCTATTTTCTCTACAAGCCTCTTTATGGTCTAAAGCAAGTTCCGAGAATGTGGTATGACACTCTCTCAGAACTTCTTCTTGAAAATGGTTTTACTGGAGGTGTCATAGATAGGACTTTGTTTCATAAGAATCATAAAAATGATATCATAATTATGCAAGTCTATGTTGACGATATTATATTTGGGTCTACGAATGATACACTTTGTGCAAGGTTTGCTAAGCTTATGCAGAGTAGGTATGAGATGAGTATGATGGGTGAGTTAAACTTCTGACTTGATATTCAAGTGAATCAGAAGCCAAATGGTATCTTCATTTGTCAAACGAAGTACATCAGAGATATTTTAAAGAAATATAAGTTAGAAGATTCAACACCTGCAAAGACTGATGGAAACTGCCACAAAACTTGATCAAGACAAGTCTGGTAAGAAGGTGGGCATAATTAATTATTGAGGCATTATTGGATCACTGCTCTACTAGACTGCTAGTATCTGGGTATCTGGTATCTGGTATCTGGTATGCTAAAGATAGGGGATTTAATCTCATCAGCTATACAGATTCTGATTACGCTAGTTATAAGATCGATCGGAAAAGTACTTCAGGAGGCTGTCAGTTTCTTGGAAGAAGATTGGTTTTTTGGTTTAATAAGAAGCATCATTCACTTTCTACATCTATTGTTGAAGCCAAATACATTGGTGTTAGAAGCTGTTGTTCTCAAATTCTATGGATGAGAAACCAACTCTAAGACTATGGACTTGATTTGAAGAATATTCCTATCTACTGTGATAACACAAGTGCCATAGAAATCTCAAACAATCCTGTTCAGCATTCAAGGACCAAACATATTGATATAAGGTATCATTTCATAAGAGAGCATATAATGAATGGTATTGTGGAACTTCATTATATTCCCAAAATATAAGAGAGCATATAATGGTATTGATATAGGGTATCATTTCAAATTACAGACATTTTTACAAAGCTACTTGATAAAGTTAACTTCAATAAGTTGGGTAATGAACTTGGCATGTTCAATTTGTCGAATTAGTTGGAAATCAACAAATGTATTTTGATTCAGGTAAACTTTACAACTCCTATGATGATGTTATGAGGGAAAAGTAAGTTTACATATCTATTTTCACTATATATATATCCATGTTTTTAAACTTGTTTTGAACCTAACTGATTACCATGATTTACATGTTATATGCTAATGGTACGTAAGTTAGAGTTTTTGATGCAATATATGAGTTGTTTGAATGTTTACTTGATATATATTTACTTTGATGTAAATATTCATGATATTGATATTTTTTAGCGCACACACACATCTTAATCTTATTTACACTCTAATCTATGATCCTGTAATCTAATTTGTGATTCTGTCATAACTCTGATTTATAGGTTTAGAACTTGTGCAACTAGCTTGAGTACTTTGATTAGATTTTTTGTGATTAAATCATGTTTTCTGTTTAATTCTGTATAATTTTTGAGAATCAGACCCTACGTAACTCTGACAACAGATTCCTTGGTCACTCTGATTCTCTATTTATGCTAGAATAACTTTATTTATCTTGTGCTAGAATAAATATGCAGCATGACTACTGATAGTTATGATATATTTATGTCAGGAGTAGTTTTAATTAATTTAGTCTTGTTATGACTAATCAATTGGTATAGACTTGTTGAATGTACTCTTGGCATAAATGATTAAATTTATGACTTATGTGTTAATCCTATTTATAGCTCTGACGATCTTGTTATGCTTATGCTTTGCTCTGGATATTAGATCATAATATATTCCTTATACTCTGATTACCTTATGCAAGTATTATAGGCTTAAAACAATGTTCACTCCCTTTCCTCTATAGTATTTATATGTATTGGACTAATTTGAACTGTTTTGAGCTAATGAGATTTGATTGAGTAGCATTGATAAAAGAATCAGAAAGCATGATAATCTGAGACATCCTTCATGAATCCATACTGTGGCAAGCAAAGGTAAAAGATCTATGGACCTAAAACCATTTTGTTTTTTATCATTAAATTATCTAATATTTTACTTCGGGTGTTTGTGATCTTCAACACCCTCAGTGGTTTTAGGAACTGACTAAAAGCCTATCACACCTTATAGGTTCTAGCCCAAGTCATTAGAACCAAACACTTCTCAAATATTATTCCATTACCTTAGTTTGATATATCACCCATATTTTGCTTCGATACACTTAATTTTCTTGAGATATCAACTTAATGATCAAACAAAATTACCATTCGGTATTGGAGTTGTGTTGAGAATGAGGGAGATAGTGCCAAGAAGCACCACATAAGGAAGGAAAGGTCAACCCTATAGTTCTGTCTCTCACAAAAAAGTGGAGTATTTATAACCTGAGACATCTATAAGCCCATATGTATTCTCTCAAAAGGGTATCAAGCTGAAAAAGGCATATAAACAGTTACTAGGTGCATTCTCCCAATAGAAAGTTATTTATTGAAAATTTGCCTATCAGCCAGGGCATTTGTATGAGAATCACTACCCTTTGGCTAAAATATTTCCAATGCACATGTGAGATTCACACACACAAGGAAGGTATTGACGCAATAATCATCGTTATACCATATCAAGATCACTAACAATGGTTGAATACTGGACCATACCGAGGCTCATTATCTCTGATTTTAAATTTGGGTTGAGATCCTAAGATCTAGGATACATTTATCCATGCTCTAATAATGAATATGGGTTTATGATCCTAGATTGGTTACTCTGATAAGTACTCACAGACTTTGGAAGAAATCATTGACCCCTAATGGCATATCATTGGTCATTGGTTATCTTCCAAGAATTTAAATCTGGAAATGATTTTGACTTTGCCAAAAGTTCCGCTTAGTAATGAGGACTCAGATATTATCTGACGAGTTTATGAGGTATACTTCTTCATGGAAGTTGAGGGATATCAGGAATTCTTCAACTTAAAAGAATCCTAATTTCCTCTCTCAGAAGAAACATTTCTGAATCTCATGATTGAGAGTTTCTATCCTTGAAGGTGGAAGGAAACTTTTCTATAAAAAGGATTTTCTCGAAGGTACACTTGGATGTTTTGAGCTTTAAGTGAGTGACACACTGTGAGACTGAGTGACAAACACTTGAATATAGGGTGGAGTGAAACAAAATGTGAGATCACTAAACATAAATCACACACTTGCACTGTAATGAAATGGTTACAACATATGATCTCTTCACTTGGTTGTTTGATCCTAAGATTTCACTCTAATACACTTTGAAGGATTACTGAACTAAGGAGGAAAGATTATATAGAAATTATAGAGATTGTCAAGATTCAATAGTTTTTCTGAAACAAAGAAGGAGAGTTTCCAACTTTATTGTACTAAGGAAAGGATATTTCACCTTGGGGTGTGGAGATTATTGGATTTCAAAATATTTTCAATGTGCTTTATGGGAAAATCTGAAGATTATCGAAGACAATATTTGGAAGATGTATTTATCTGCAACTTTACATAAGGGAGTGAAAGATGCGGTCGGTTAAGTTTCACCTTGATATATATTTCTCTTCTAAAGTTGAATGTATATAGAAGATGCGGTCGATATAGGATAGTATTATTTCCATGTTCAGGATTGAAAGTTGAAAGCTGATTGAAGATTTTTGGTTATGGTTAGTTGAGTTATCCTTCAAACTGTTGATTCTCCATTATTAATTGACCGTCAGGTGTAACAGTCAAATAGCGGGAGATTGTTGAGCAAGATTGATGTTGTACGTATAACTCAATAATACTGGTTTGGATAACTCACCATAGAACAAGGACTTTGAAATAATCTATATACCACTAGAATCATTATAGGTTGTTTATTGGGCATATAATATATGGTTTTGGTAGCTGTAGTGAAGAAGACGTCAAACGTGATCCGTATGAGGTTCATTAATATATTCAGGCATCGAAGGAATGAGGTTGGAGTCGTTTGAAGCAGTTATAAGGATCAGTGTGAAGAGCTCAAGGATTCTATGTGAGGTTGGTTATATTTCGTAGAAGACTTAACAGTGGTTTGTACGGGTATAATACAAAGGCCTGAGAGCAGTACTAGTCATCTGTAAACCAGACGCTTGCACTAGACGTCAGTGATCCGTGAAAAAAATGGAATATTATTTTTTTTGAAATACTGCTAAGTGGTTTTTGTACTCAAGAGGATTGAAAATATTTTAAAGTATGAAAACCCGGAGATTAAAAAATTAGAAGGCTTGAAGAATCAAATGACTATAGCCCGAGAATTTACATGATTTATTTAACCACTGGCGGATTTTTTATTGAATGAATAAATGAAAATCAATTCATTTATTTATTTAATTTTACATCAACAATTGATTTTGAATAAAAAAATAATTTGATTTTTTATTTAAATGAATAAATGAAATCCAATTCATTTATTTATTTAATTTAAAATCAACAATTGTTTTATTTTTCCTGAGATCGCGGACAGTTTGCATGAATGCATTTGTGTGTTCATTAGTTAAATACAAGAAACCACGAACTGAGTTTATATAGAAATGAAGAAAATGACAGGTTCCGTTGTTTGTTTTTAAATGCATGTGTGGGACGCATGTAGGGGGGTCTCCTGTTTTCTGGTTTGAACAGCCGCGTGTTATCTTCTGAATACCAGGGAGGAGTATTTGTAAGCTTCCTTCATTTCCACATGCATCAAGTGGAGTCACAAGTTAGTGTGTGACTTAAAGAAAAAAAGGGATGAAAACGTAGTACTCCTCTCCAAGTCACAACTTAATTTCTTACCTTGTATTCACAAGTCACGAGATAGGCAATGCTTTATTTCCTCATACAAGAGCCTTGAGTTGCGAGTCACTAAAATGGCTAAGGCATTTCTATGTGTATCTATCAGGTCGCAAGTAAGAAGGAATAATAATTCAAATGCTTATCTTGTTCCTCTAGTCGCAAGTGAGCTTTAAATATTAATTCCAAGTGCTAAATTCTATTCAATTAAAGGTCATGTCCAATTTAATTCACACCATTTGAAGCCTTACAAACTTGTAATAATCATTATTTAAAGCTTCTTTGATTGTATTTAATATTATTTGACAAGAGCTTTAAATTCTTAGAGTGATAGATATAACCCTAGATCGATAGTTATTGTATTTGGTTCTTTCTATACTTGTTGCTTCGAATCATTTATATTCGGGGTTGTAAGAAACCTTTTTGACTTAGTCAGAGTAGGAATTGAGCAAAAGACC
The DNA here is from genome assembly GCF_009905375.1 of Apium graveolens. Taxonomy (NCBI): domain Eukaryota; kingdom Viridiplantae; phylum Streptophyta; class Magnoliopsida; order Apiales; family Apiaceae; genus Apium; species Apium graveolens. The sequence continues at coordinate 237,077,551 of NC_133651.1, read as the reverse complement.
AAATTTTCCAGTTATCTTCCTCCGTCCAACTCATTTTTTTACATACTTTTTTCATGCTTGACACAAATTTTAAGACTACTATAAAGCATAGTGGGTGAAAGCCCTAAATAATAATATTAAAATAATAATTGCCCAAAATACCCACCAGAATTTTAAACTGCCCATAATAACCATCAGATACTCCATTTTCTTTGGAGTAACAACTTGATACTCTACTGACATAGGAGTATCGGGATAATACTCCTTTGCTGGTGGATAGTATCATGCCTAATACTCCTTTGTCAGTGGAGTAATATATGAGATATTTCTTCATCAGTGGAGTATCATCTAAAATTATTAAATTAAGGTCCACACTTTAATTATATTTAGGTTGTAGGGCACCCTAAACCCTAAATCAGTTATACTTTTATTCATTTTTTTAAAAATTCCTAAACCCCATATGCGGAATTGTTAAAATATAAAATATTAAAAAGTATAAAATATGGTACATGTTTAAAGAATAAAATATTGAATAAATATTTATATTTTCTTAAAAAACTTTATAATGCTTACTCCACTAGAAAAGGAGTATCATGACTAATACACCATTGACAGAGTGGTATCAGTCATGATACTCCACTAACAAAGGAGTATCACCCTAATAATCCCCTGGAAGTGGTGTAACTGAAAGTGGTGTATCATCCTGATACTCCACCGATGGTGGAGTATCTTGTGATTATTTTGCGCACCTCATTTTAGAATGGGTATTTTGGCCAAAAGAACCTCTCGTAAAAGGTATTTTAATCAATTTTTTAAGCACAGTTCTATAATTTATTTTAAATTTTTCTTTTCTATAAAAATATAAAAAACATTATATTTTTATTTAAAAGATAAAATATTCCAAATTATTTAGGAAACCATACTTTACGAAAGTTTTAAAATTCTTGATAATCCACGTCCCCCAATGTAAAGAACATGAATGGACGGAGGGAGTAGTTATTTTTTTGACATCAAAGGATAATTTCATTAATTGAATCACATATTCGTAAAGAGTATAACATGAGATATAAAAGAGAATAACTATTCTAGAATTACATAATAGAAAATAAAGCATTCTTAAATCAAAATAGAGGAATATCCAAAAGTCTAACATAATATTTGAATTGAATGATTAGTTTATCTTAAGCACCTAAGGGAATCATTATAGTTTAATCGATTCAAACAAACGTATATAAGTGAGGGAATTAAAATTTTATTATTGAAGATTTTTGTGCATGCAGAAGGGTCCATCATTATGAATAAACTCTCCATAGATAAAATTTTAAAAACTTATTAAACACAGATTTTTAGCACATGCCCTTAGTATACACTAAAACCTTCGAAAATGAAAATAACCCAAATAAATATATTCCAATTACACAATCGCTTCCTTTTACACAATCATTTTTAGAGCCTGTTTAGATAAAATTAAAATGTCTGCTCATTACTTAAAGTTGTTAAAAGAAATAACGAAAAGTAAAAAATTAAATTACTATTTGTTTGGACAATTTCTGATATAGGTAATATATTGAAAATGTAATTTTTCCATTTGAATTGTTAACGGAGGAATTTGGTTAACAATGATTTGAGGTTCACGGCCAGAATCAAGATCTGCAGCGGTGGTCCTTCGCCGTGAAAGTCATTGCTATGGTGATTCTAATGAATCGGGGCTGAGATTGTAAGGGTGTTTGATGGTGGTGTATTGAGCTCTCACTTCCAATCCCTTACAATGTGCCTACCTACCTCCTTTTACAGAAGATCAAGCACTACGTATTTCTTAGAGAACAAGAAACCTAGATGGACTTCACTTCTCATTCCGTAGCCCAATTGGAGTTATCGAACCAACTTTGTATTATAATTCAAACATTAATCTATTTTAAGAGTTCCCAGTGATGTAGCCTAGTCATAAAGGCCCAAGACTCAGTTACGACTTCGGAACTTCACGGATAAGGAAACTCCCCGGCTAGTGGATATCCCATCTGTTACTGCTATTTTCGTCGATTGTAACCACATGTATAGAAATGACTTACCTCAACTACTCAAGTGCATCCTTACCCCCCGATTAGGATAACCCTCCAGACTACAGGACAAGTGATCCAAGGCGTATAAGTAAAAAGTGTGAGATAACCCCAAAGTTTCCCAACAAGGATAACCAGTCGAATGGAGAGACAGGGCTCCCAAAGCACAAACTAAATGTTTCACGAACGTTCCCCTAAAAAGACAACCCGCAAAACTACAGAACGATGTTTTCAATATGTTTTTTGGGACGACGGGCTCCCGGAGGCCCTCTTTTCTTCATATAGAGCGCCCTGAAAGGGGTTGATGTCCTTTGAAGGCTCCTCCGAATGCTTAGGGCGCGCCCTAGGAATGAGAGAGCTCCCCCCCAGACTCCTCTTATTTACTTGTGTACTTCTAAAATTTCATTCACTTCCCAGTTTAGATGTGGGAGCATGCTCCTTGCTAATCCTTCATAATTCTTCAACTTGCATTGTGGAGCGGCAATCCCGTGAGCCTTTATAGCACGCGGCGCGCCTTAAAGGATCCTTAGATATTTCCCCAGAGCCCAGATTATTTCTTAATTCTTGATAGCTTTATTCTTTCTCATTTAGCTTAAAACACCTTTTGTGGAATCCTTCCTCAACACTTGTTCTTCGTCGACACCTTTTACTATAGCGGTCGTCGTAACATTATCGTCGTAGCGACCGTTGCATGGCTCCTTAATTATGATTGTTGTAAACTTTCATTGTAATGATTGCTGTAAACCTTCATGTTAAAATTCATCAATTATCATCGCAACTCCTCATCGTTGATACTCATCGCAAGTGGCCGCTATATAGGGCTAGCCCTATATAGGGCACGCCCAGGTCTCCTCAGACACATTCTTCGGAGCTTGCATTTCTTTCTTGACGACGATCTGACCTATTTCCCCAAATTAAACACTTTTCGCAAGTAGCTCTGATGCCATTGAAGGGTTTCGAGCACATAAACGCAACGGAAACAGTAATTAAAAACGTGATAACCCGGAATTTTTTAAAACCCGCCGCAGGATCCATACGAAAACAGATATTTAATTCATAAATCAGATTGTTTACCTTAAGAAGCTTTACAAAAGAGATCCAAAACTTGTTCAATCACCACGCATCCCGCTCTCACGATCTACGCTCTATCAGTATCCACACAAATGCTTGAACACAAGGATTGAATTTGTACTAGCAAAAAATCGTCTCTTTTACTCTCTCTCCATCTTCTCTCTTGTTGGCTAGGGTTTTACTAAAATTCTTTTCTTAAAAATCAGCCATAAGAGATTATATAGAGAGTAGAAAAACGAATTATAACTCTTAACTAATTAGGAGTTATTATTAATTCAAAATTTCTATTTGTATAATAATTAAGTCACACTTAATTATTTAACAATCGAATTTCATAATTAATATTAGTAAATTCGAATATCATTATTTATCTAATTAATTAAGTCATACTTAATTAATATTATAATTAATTCGAATTACTTTAATTTAATTTAAATTTAATTTATATTAAAGAATCCTTCAAGCATTCTTTGGGTGTGACCCTATAGGTTATTATTACGTTGGCAACGAATTTTAAATCTAATTTAAAATCGTAAACAATGAGCGGCATCTAGTAATACATCATTGCTACCCAAGTAATAATAATTCAGTCGGTGATCGATTTAACCTTTCGTGAATAATGTACAATATAATATAATCCCTTTAACCACATATTATAGATTAAACTAGAGGCATGTAATGCGTCATCCTCGTCAATGTTTAATCTAGGTTTCTTTGATCAGTGAGTAGACTATCATATCAAATCAACATTTGAGCGTGGCCACGCATTTCATAGTCTAGCTCACACAAGAGGCCAATAATATCACTCTTAAAATAGGAGGGTTAAATCTCGTCTAGATCTTTCATATTTCTCATATGATTTATAATATACCCAATGTCTACTTTTATCATTACCTGGTCAAGGATAACATTTAATGAGATATAAAAGTATATTAATTCTCGTATAGAAATATAATGACTTCAGATCTAAGGACCATTACATCATTATCACTGTGAGAATAACTTATGACACTATAAACATGTAGTATCTCACAACAGGTCAATCCAGTACCATATATTTAATATATGTGCCTATGTTTTGACTTTAGTATCACCATACCGATAATCAATGAGATGTGATCATCAGTCAAAAAATATACTTGTCTTAATGCATTATTATTGTCCCCTATAATACTCGAATAGGTACCTTTAGGAATATTGATACTATTCTTATAATCTCATTTCTAAGTCACATACTTAGAGATATAGAATTGCATATCATACTCCAAGGGCATTTATTAATCTAATATTTATATCGCAGTAAATTAAGAATTAATAAATTATAAAAGGAATAATCGATACAATATAAATATTAATAATCCAAATGTCTTAAACTAAAACATCTTAGTGTTGTCTCTAGGGGACAAACACTAACAATCTCCCACTTGCACTAGAGCCAATCACCCATGTATCTAATTCTCATGGAACAAGTATGACCATTGTGCTTCTGTTGCGACAAAGCCTTAGTCAGTGGGTCTGCAACATTATCATTACTATGCACTTTATATTTATATCTCCTTGATCATTAATCTCCTTAATAAGGTGATATCGCCTAAGGACATCCATAAATAGTCTCCATGGCTATTTCAAAAATCAATATTTCTGCTTTCATTATAGAGTCATCAATGTTCTTGTTGTGAACTATTCCAGCTGACATCACTTATATTTAGACAAAAAACAAAACAGACATAAACACGTGATCATCCTTGTCTGTCCAAAAATTAGGTTCAGAAACTAGCATCAGTGTAACCCTTTACAACTAATTCACTATCTTCTCTATACATTAAAAATAAATCTTTAGTCCTCTTTAAGTACTTAAGAATATTCTTGAAAACTATCCAGTGACCCTCACCTGGATTAGAGTGGTATATGCTCGTCATGCTCAAAGCATACGTAATATTCGGATAAATATATACATATCAGTGTACACATTATAGATCCAATTTCTAAAGCATATGGAACTTTCTCAAACGGCCCTTATCATCTAATAATTTAGGTGGAAATTATCTTTTGAGATCACTATTCCATGAGACATCAAAATATATCCTTTCTTTGTCTCTTGCATCCCAAAATGATGCAATATTTTATCAATGTATGTACTCCGACTAGGTCGATTAATCTCTTTAATATATCTCTATAGATCTTGATCCCTAATTTATAGGTAGCATCGCCTAATTCTTTCATCGAGAAACTATTTCTCAATCAAGTCTTAACAGCCTGTAGAGAAGGTATATTATTCTTTATTTGTTATATGTCATCTACATATTATACTAGAAATGTCATATGGCTCCCACTAACCTTCTTGCAAACACATGGTTCATCTTCGTTTTGAATAAAGCCAAACTCTTTGATTATTTCTTCAAAATGAATATCCATCTCCTTGAGGCTTGCTTCGATATATAAATAGATAGAAACAACTTACAGACATCTTAGCAAACTTTGGATCGACAAAACCCTCAGGTTTTGACATCCATATAAGAAAGCGGTTTTGACATCCATTTTCCAAATCTCATAGTCAAAGTAAGCAACTATTGCTAGCAAAATCTTGATGGACTTTACCAGAAACTGGTGAAAAAGTCTCATCATAGTCTATACCATGAATTTTTCTTGAAACATTTTTCCACTAGTCATGCTTTATAGGTCTGTACTTTATCATCCATGCTAGTTTTCTTTTAAAACCCACTTGCACCCTATAGGTTTTACCCTTTCGAGTGGAACAACTAAAGTCAATACTTTATTTTGATACATGGATTCCATCTCGGATTTCATGGCCTCCAGCCATCTCTCGAAGTCTGGACTGTTCATAACATCTTGGTAGGTGAGAGACTTATCATTATCCATAAGCATCACATCACCATCTTCAGTCAAAAGAAATCCATAATTTCTCCCGGACTCATGGTGAATCCTACTAGATCTACGAATAACCTGTGTTTCCTGAACATGATTACTTTCAACATTTTAATGTACATCCAGATCTTATTACAACTCTGGTTCAATGTTATCATGTGGTTCTCGATCTTCATCGAGATGTATTGTCCTCCCACTGATTTTCTTATAAAGTAGTTCTCCCTCAAGAAATACAGCGGCCCAAGCAACAAACACTTTGTTCTCGGAAGGATTATAAAAACTATACCCTAGTGTCACTTGGGTATCCCAAAAAATAGTATCTATCTAATTTTGGTCCAAGCTTGTCAGAGGCTAAACATTTTCTAAACGCTTCATGTCCCCAAATTTTCATAAATGACATGCTATGACCAACATCATTCTATATCTCATATGGAGTATTTTAAACCGCTTTAGTCGGAACTTGGTTAAGTGTATATGTAGCCATTTCAAGAGCATACTCCAGAAACTGAATGGAAGATCAACTTGACTCATCATCGATCGCCCTATTTCCAACAAGGTACGATTTCTCCTCTCAAATTATCTATTCTATTGAGGTGTTTCAGAAGGTATAAGTTGTGATACAATATCACACTCCTTCAAGAATCTCTTGAATTTTAGGCTTAAGAATTCTCCTCCATGATCTGATCATAAAACTTTTATACTTCCCATGTTTGCTTTTCTACTTCGGCTTTATATTCTTTGAACATTTCAAAAGAATCGGATTTGTTCTTCATAAGAACCACATATCCATATCTACTGAAATCATCAGTAAATGTTATGAAGTAGTATAAGCCACCCCTTGCCAATAGACCCATCACTATGTATAAGTCTTAATCGTTCGGTGGCCCTTTCACCTGATCAGGTAAAAGAAACTTTAGTCATTTTGCCAATGAGACAAAGTTCGCATCTTTCGTATGATTCAAAATTAAACTTATTCAAGTATCCATCTATATGTAACTCAGAAATGCGTTTCTCATTAATATGGCTCAACGACAATGCTATAGGTAATGTTTGATTTGAGTCATCTTAGAACAAATAAATTGTTAACTAATTGTGCAACATTATAAGCCTTATCATTAGAATAGAATAAACAAGTTTATTTAATTAAAATGAAAACCTTTCTTGTCCTGAAAAGAAATTGATTTAATGTATTCGCTAAAGGCATGCAAGTAATAACAATTTATCAAGTTCTCAATCTCGGCTTATGGGTAAAATTAGGTATCGAGTTCCTTCAATTAGAGCAAAAACTTTTTTCTCCAATTATAACCTGATACCTGAAGCTTGACCATTGTCGGTCTTCTTCTTTAGATCTTCAAAACAAGGTCGACAATTTAACTTCTAATCATCCAGTTATTTCCACAAAAGTGGCAATCATCTCCTTTAGCAACACCACTATCAGGCTTCAAAATCCCTTTGGGATTGGACTTTGGTTTGGCACCGAATAAGATCAAATCTTCACCTTGCGTTTCGACTTTCCTTTCCCATTTTCATTCCATGTGTACACCATCAATATGGACGTAATTTATGCCTTTACTTTGTTATTTTCAGCAGTTTTAAACATGCCTAACAACTCAGTGAGTATTCTGTCTATCTCATTCCTTTTGTGCTTAACAAATTGAGAATAGAAGTTGTTCAAAGATTGTTTGATCAAATCAAGATGAGTCTCTAGACCATTCTTCAAACCCAAAATATCAAGGTACATGTACCTATCATCTTTCGAACATATGGACCAACCAGATATCATTCTCCCATTAATGCAAAAGTATGGTGCCTTATTATTGTCAAATCTTTCTGACGAGCCTATCCTTCAAAAATTCTTTGAAGGTGCTCAATCATATCATAAGCATCATAATGCTCTTGTTGCTTCTAAAGATCAGCACTCGTAATTACAAGCATGAGATATGAAACATCAGTTGCATAATCAATTTGCTTCTGGTAAATATTTTGTTTAGCACATGTTTCATTCTCAGCTGAAGAAATAAGGGAGGGGTTTGATTGACAACCTTGAACTTGAGGACAATCCTCAAGTTACAATGTTAATTGAGGAAATTATTTCATGTCAGCTTGTCCTTCTCAAGGACTATTACATAGAGAAGTTATTTGTGTTATTTGTCATTTGATATCTACAATATTAAAGTGCATAAAATGAATTAGTCTACAGATGATCATTAAATTATGTTCAAGTGATTATTCATATATATATATCCATAATATATATATATCTCCTACTATTTATCAAATCAATAGCCCTAACTATTAATTAGGAAAGAATGTCTACTCTATCCTTTCTAGTGAGCCAAGATTCATATTTCACCATGTGTTAGGTCAGCTTTGGTTTTCCTCCTAAAACATGAATATTTAGGTAGACAACATTTGTCAATTATATCAACTATATAACTCTTGGATAGCATGTCGGAATAACATTTGTTCATATTTATCTAATAAATCTCTCCAAACTCTATGTCTCTAAGTTCACAATCCTATTGCGATAACTTAGTTAAGTCAAACCCAATAGTCAAAAAGTATCAATATACTTCAACACATCTCCCACAATAGATGAGAGTACTTCGCTTTGACGAACCCACTCCTTATCGATCTAGGGGTTAACGCATTGGACTCATTGGAAGGCATCTGATCAACTTAATATTAACTTTAGGGTTTTGTTAATTTTAAAATGATCATGATCACATCATAAAGAGATTCCCAATTTTTCCTTGAATAAAATATTTCAAATCAATATTCGTCAATAATTTGATTTCCAGGTAGTAAGGGAGTCACAACGGTCTCACTTAAAACCCACAACCTTACAAGTTCAATGAACTCGCATTTGACAAAATCGCCCCATGTCAGAAACAAAGAAAATTTGTATTTTATTCCGTGTTTCAAAAACACGAGAGTCTCATAAACGTTTGTTCATTTTTAAAACTTGAGTCGTTACAGATTTTATCTTGTTTAGCAAGCATGGCATGGGTGTCATATCTAATACATACATCCTCAATCGAATTAAGCATGCATCTATATAAACTACTCTACACATACATTCATCATATGCACATATATATGTAAAGTGCAATAAATAAACGTAGTTGGTTATGCCTTCATCCTATGTGATCTTCATCAAGCTAATGACAAAAATCTAGGTCAATCTAAGGTAAAAAATAAATACATGGTAATTATTACATGTCTTCTTTCTTGTATTGCTTCCTTGGATGGCCTCCATATGAGATTACCCTTCCTTGACCTTCAAATCTTCATGTCTTCATGTACATTACACGAATGAAAAATAAAAACTAATCTAATGTACTTACAATAAAAACTCGAGTTACATTCGAGATTTAATAATTACAAGATCAAACAACATGCAAGCCATATTTAAAAAAAATAAAACCATTAACCTAAGGGCATAACCATCCACCATACTCAATTAACATATAAGAACATGTTAAAAGACATAATATGATCTTAACATATCATACCTATCATGATCTAATCACAAAAACGAAATATGAAAAAAATCAGAAAATTCGAAATTAAAACTGATAACATTAAATTGCAGATTACATGGTCTAAACGGCGTCAAACGCCTTACATACGAGTCGATGATGGCTTTTTCCATCAGTTTTGTTCAGACGCTCGATTACCTATCGAATAGGGTATTCGTTTGTGAAAATCGGACATCAGACCGAGATTTCATCAAATTCGCTGTATCCGATTCAGAATCATATCAAATACGATTCTTTTAATAAGAACAAACACAAAACATGTATATATCAGTATATATATAGATTATATAATAATCATTTGATTATACAACTCTGATGAATATCATATATATAAAACATATACATACATACGCATATATAAACATAACATGTAAAACATACAAAATCGCATATATAACAGTTATGGAATATTGTATACATATTATCATCATAAAACCAGTAAACACATAAACGAATTAAACACTTTTCGCAAGTAGCTCTGATGCCATTAAAGGGTTTCAAGAACATAAATGCAACGGAAACAGTAATTAAAAACGTGAAAACCTAGAATTTTCGAAACCCACCACAGGATCTATGCGAAAAACAGATATTTAATTCGTGGATCAGATTGTTTACCATAAGAAACTTTATAAATTGGTTGACTAATGGAGATCCAAAATTTGTTCAATCACCACGCATCCCGCACTCACGATCTACGCTCTATCAGTATCCACACGAATGCTTGAACACAAATATTGAATGTGTACTAACACAAAATCGTCTCTACTTACTCTCTCTTCATTTTATCTCTTGGTGGCTAGGGTTTTACTAAAATTCTTTTCTTAAAAATCAGCCACTAGAGATATTATATAGAGAGTAGAAAAATGAATTATAACTCTTAACTAATTAGGAGTTATTATTAATTCAAAATTTTATTCATATAATAATTAAGTCACACATAATTATTTAACAACCGAATTTCATAATTAATATTAGTAAATTCGAATATCATTATTTATCTAATTAATTAAGTCATACTTAATTAATATTATAAATAATTTGAATTACTTTAATATAATTTAAATCCAATTTAAATGAAATTATCCTTCAAGCATTCTTTGTGTGTGACCCTATAGGTTATTATTACATTGACAATGAATTTAAAATCGTGAATAATGAGCGGCGTCTAGTAATATCATTGCTAGCCAAGTAATAATAATTCAATCGGTGATCGATTTAACCTTTCGTGAATAATGTACAATATAATATAATCCCTTTAACCACATATTATAGATTAAACTAGAGGTATGTAATGTGTCATCCTCATCAATGTTTAATCCAGTTTTCCTTGATCTATGAGTAGACTATCATATCAAATTAATATTTGAGCATAGCCATGCATTTCATAGTCTAGCTCACACAGGAGGCCAATAATATCACTCCTAAAATAGGAGGGTCAAATCCTATCTAGATCATTCATATTTCTCATATGATTCATAATATACCTAATGTCCACTTTTATCATTACCCGGTCAAGGATAACTTTAAATGAGATATCAAAGTATTTTAATTCTCGTATAGAAATATAATGACTTCAGGTCTAAGGACCATTACATCATTATCACTGTGAGAATAACTTATGATACTATAAACATGTAGTATCTTATAACGGGTCAATCCAGCACAATGTATTTAATATATGTGCCTATATTTTGACTTTAGTATCACCCTACCTATAATCAATGAGATGTGATCATCAGTCAACAAATATACTAGTCTTAATATATTATTATTGTCCCCTATAATAATACTCGACTAGGGACCTTTAGGATTATTGATACTATTCTCATAATCTTATTTCTAAGTCCCATACTTAGAGATATAAAATTGCATATCATATTCCAAGGACATTTATTAATCTAACATTTATATCGCGGTAAATTAAGAATTAATAAATTATAAAAGGAATAATCGATACAACATAAATATTAATAATCCAAATGTCTTAAACTAAAACATCATAGTATTGTCTCTAGGGCACAAACACCAACAATTTGTCCTTTGCCATTTTTAATCAACAATATCCTGAATTTAATATATAGCTGAAAATGCACTTGAAAATTATATAGTAATTATGAAAAGATTAATTTAGATATAAAATCAAGTGTTAAATTAAAGATCATGAAAATATCTATCTCTCAGAATTTTCAAAATATTATTTGAGTGAACAGTTTATTTTATATGAAATTTGCAAGGTAATGCACGAAATAGAAATATATTTCACAAATTCATATTAAAATATCAAAACATTAAATTAAAATCCAACTCTTATTTTTAAAAAGTCTCTAATGTTATTCTATAGATAATAAAATAAGTTTCAAGAATCAATCATACTCCGATGATTTTATAAAAATGTTTGAAGGTTAAATAGACCTTATTTTCCACTTTATAAACTGTTTAAAAATACTTAAAAATTCCACAATCACAAATTAAATCACGTAGGGGTCAAATAACATATATTCACATATACCAATCAATCAAATCTCATATCTGCAAAAAAAATTAATTAAACTCTATTCATAACTACTTTTCACATTTATCAAACAACCAATAATTCAAATAATGATACGACTTTACATATATTTATTCAAATAATCATAGGATCATATAAGAATTTTCAAATCATATATTTCTGTATAATCCACTTAATTCTCTTTTTCAATGATATCATCAAATCCACTTTTTGTGTAATCGCCTTTTATAGGTCGCGTCTCAACTAACGGCCCAATTATCATTCCGACTAGATCATCAGTCACATACCATAACTCAAATCTTATATTGACTCGTCAAACTAGAATTATTTATTTATAAATATTCATGTACTATTTCACGTAATTTGCACATAAACCCCATAATTTATATTTTTATAATTTGCAAAAGTCCCGGTTGTTACAGTTACTTTTAAGATATTAGTTGAGAAATTTCAAAGCTTAAATGCAAAAGACTAAAACATAGAAAAAAACTAACAAAAAAATTCTTATCGATTTTCCCCAAACAAAGAAAAAAAAAAGTAAACTGCTAAGTCTATTCATTATCTTAGCTGTCCAGGTAATCTTTTAAGCCCTGTATTCTAGAAAAACATATATCTAACTGAACTGGTCCAATACTATTTATACAATACTATTCTCTAGCCACCGCCCCAATTCATAGCACTGTAAACAATATATAAACACTTAAGGAAACTCATTGTCTTAGCGGTCAAACTAATCCTATAAGCCAAACTATTAATCAATCAATCAACCAGTACCCAGTATATATCGTCTAGGACAGTGTCTCGCGAGGGTATAATGTACGCAGACTTACCCTCATTCCAAAGAATGAAGAGTTTATTTTCTCAAAAGATCCCCGACTTGTATGTGCACATATATGTGTGTACGTAAAAGTAAGCGGGACAATACCTTGGCCCAGGGTTTTCTTCACATGGGACTTACCTACACCTATAGAACCATCTTCCTCATTAATTCTCAATTTCGTGACCAAAAACTCACATTCATTGCCACATCCAAGATTTAGCCGCAACCTTTTCTCCTTATTACAATTATCACCAGGCATATGAATTAAGGATTTGCTCAAATCTTTGTGATATTTGGAATCGACATCGAAACTGAGGTAGAACTTGGAAGAGGGCAAAAGAACCAATGTTTATATAGTGAAATAGTGGGCCGCATATCTATGAGCCAAATTATGTTCTAGACAAAATATAAATCTAACATAACTGACCCAATACTAACGGGCCCAATTCTATTATCTAGCCACTCCACCCAATTCATAACACCCTGAACACTTTCTCTCATGTAGTAATATTGATTGAAATTACGTGTCATGACATCGAGGTTATTATATATTTGGTTCAATGTTAAAATAAATATGTTTACTTGATATTTTTTCTAATCTTTACTTCTAAAAATTAAAATAATCATTACTTTATACATTTTTTTAGTCAGTGATTTATGTTAATTAAGATTAAATATGTAAACTAGAATATATATAAGTTTTTGTTCTCTTCAGACCACGGCCTACTAGAGTCACTAGTTAGAGTACTATGATGTATTATTTATAAGAGACTATTATCAGAGTGTCTGAAAATTTGAGCTTCAAAATTAAAAATGTTTAATATTTGTTTGTCAAGTCTTAGAGATTTTGTTCAAAATTTCGAATCATTCATAGAATAGAAAGACATGTCAGAATTATTGAGATGCGCGTATTGGGATGGAAACTATAAGCTAGCATATGAGAAAAAGAATCGTATATTGTTTAATTGATTAATTTGATATTAAAATATAAATGTAAATGTATATTCTCATTTATTTATTATAATAGTGTTCTTTGCATTAAGGTTTGAAAAGAAAGATTATAGTGAGCAATTGCTAACTACAGTGTACATATTTGGTAAAGTCCGTAACCATGGCTTATCAATCCAATCATTATTACATCTTTGTCTTGTATTATTATTTTTAGTTATTTGTTCTTGAAAAAACTTACAAACAGATAAGATACTATTACTTCCTCTGTCCAACTCATTTTTTACATACTTTTTTTCATGCTTGACACGTATTTCAATACTACTATAAAGCATAGTGTGTGAAAGCCCTAAATAATAATATTTAAATAACCATTCCCCAAAATACCCACCAGAATTTTAAACTGCCGAAAATACCCATCAGATACTCCATTTTCAGTGGAGTAACAACTTGATAATCCACTTGTGACGGCCTCAACCCCGGGGTCAAAAGTTGATATCACAACCAACAATAATAACAAACATAATATAATCCAACTTATGTATAATACATAACTACGACCCCTTTACCAAGACCTTTTCCAGGTTTAAGTATGATTTAGGTTACAATCATTACAAAATCAACTTATCCAAACAATCCTGACGCAACTAACTTAATACAGCAACTCAACAGACCACATCTGGTCTGACCACAACTACCTCAGAGGAGCCTGACACTGAATGGACTGGAGCTCTGTCGTGCCTACCACAGAAGAATCTCCTAGGCATCTGCAATACATATATAAAATATTATGCAAGGGTGAGCAACCAATTGCTCAACAGTACCACTATATAAATAACAAGTAAAGCAATTTATGATAAAACAGTGATTGGAACAGAAATTATAACTCATTTGCAAAACATGGTAAACATTCATAAACTGGATATTTAAAATAAGCATGCTCTAAAAAACAATAGCCTAAGTAGTGTGTTGTGTACAAATACCAGAGTCTAACTCTAGCATGATATCTTCATTTTTCAAATCCACTGTATAAATCACTTTCTGTTACGGGAACCACAAAGCGAAATCAGATACGTAGTTGATATATGAAGATAGCTGATCAGGCTATCAACACCAGACAGCTCCATCTGCCATCCCATAAACCTATTCCGGAACTCAGAGACTAGCTAGGTCTCTTACCTGCTGGACAAATCGGTTATAAATTACGCGCAACTGAATTAGCCTCTTAAGCCAACTCAATAGGCCTACTCTGGCCCCTATGTATCCCATATCTGATCGTTTTATCCAGTTTTCAAAATCACTTGTACCTATCTCATTTCAAAACCATTCATTTTAACAGCACACATAAAAAATCTAGTTCATAAATCATTTCATTCGAGATAGATACCTTTCAAAGTTACTTTTCCCCAAAACAGATTTTAAAAACAATAATTTATAACTACATGAGATACGTAACTTAAAACGTTTCCGTTCCTTTACGAGAATAAAACATTAGCTATTCACATATACTGAACCATAAAAGAATGGTCAGGGGTACTTGCCTTGCAGAGCTTTACAACTATCACTGACTGACTTTGGATCGACTCCGACATTCGGGCTTATCACCTAATTAGAAGACTATCCTGGATCCGACTTCAACGCTCAGATTCTTCACTTGGAACCTCGCTGCGCTTGTCGACTGATCACTAGGTTAAGTTTAGTCCATCGTCAACTTTCAGGCCTTTCGATTAGAGCCAACAAAGTCGAACTATTTTATATTAGACAACTAGTTATGCTTGACATATCCTCACTAACAAATCTACCCATGTGATATCAAATCTTGACTCATACTTATACATATTATTATATCACACGTAGCAATTATGGTCCATATTCTCGAAAATCGGTTTGGTGTTCGTTTTCAGAAAATACGTATACTCATCATTTTACGAAATTAGGGTTATTATTTCGGCAAAATATTTCACCATAACGTACAATCAAGTTTCATTTAATATATATATATATATTCGCTCGACGTCCTGATAATTACCGGATACGCTCTCGTATTTCCGTAGTTTGATTCCCGGAAATCGGGAAACACTTCCTTTATTTATCGGACTATCCCGTCAAAGCAATTCGACGTCAATACACAACAACAACCACAATAATCCACAATCATAATCCAACCGATATAAAAGTTGAAATCCAACTTCACAAATCCCAACCACCGATTCAAACCAATAAATTATTATTATTCTCATTTTATATATTTATTATTCGTAAGACTCATAAATATTCATCATAATCCTCTGTTGGCTCGCCGAGGCTCATCGCCGAAGGCGGTAAAATTCACATATTTCCAATTACCGGACATCCTACGCGAATCCCACCGATTATTATTATTATTATTATTATTATTATTATTATTATTATTATTATTATTATTATTATTCTGCACAAAATTTATTTTATTTCACGAAAATTAATCAAATCACTCCCTGCAAAGTAAAAAGGTACAATCCCAAATTACATCAGGAAAAACAAACAGCAGCATCACAGCATTAACAATCATGCCAACATCTGAAAAAATATAGCTGGAAAACCCACTCGCCGGAATCCACACAACACAAACGCACCCACACGAACATACACACGATGCGCACACACACGGTATACATACAGTATGCGCACACACACACCAACACTCGCCACACAACACTCGTGTGCAGCTACACAGACCACAGGGTCAAGAGAGTTGAGAAAAAAATTTGAGAGAGGCATATGAGAGAGAGAGAGAGAACTGTGAAAGTGAGAGACTGGAGGTCGATGGAAAAAGGGGAGGGAATAGCCGGATGAAAAGAAAATAGGAACAGGGGATAAAGATGAATATCCTTATCTGATTTTATCACCGTATTTCTAAATTCTAACACCGAAAAGAAGCTATTATGATATATGTCACGCATTACATTCCATCAAAACAATTCCAAAATGATTTTAAAATTTCTGGAATATTAAAAAGTTAATAAAATAAAATTTTTAGAACTTTATATGTATTTCTTAAACGCACCACATACCCCCAATTCCCAATTAACGAACTAAGTTGCACTAAAAACAAATTCAGAAAATCACGAAAATAGTCTTAAAATGTTAAAAATATCCCGAAGTAAATAAAAATATAATTTTCAAAATTTTAAAATAATTTCTGAAACAAAATTTATACATGCTTTTAACAATTAAACGAAACGACGTGCGGGTGAAATAAATCCCAAAAATTCCCAAAATAATTATAAAATTCTCGGAATATTCCAAACTTAAATAAATATGAGTTTCATATTTGTGAAGAATTCTGGAATTAAATACAGATTTTATAAATAAATGCAATCAGAAAATCATATAGGGATAAATGATTAATGAAATATTGATTTCTATATTTTATAATATTCCAAAAATAATTATTGTAATTATAAAACCATAAAAACAATTTTAGAGACATTTCAAATATTTATGCAAATAAATTAGCATTAAATCCACTTTAAAAGTAACAACGAGACAATACAGCTCAACAAACAATTATATAAATAATCCTCGTTAACCACTAACCACGCATAACTAATAATAAAATAACAAACGGCTGACAAAATCCATACACATATTTTATTTATTTAATAATTCCATAATTACACATTTAAATAATACAAAAATACGCGAGTCGTTATACCACTAGCATAGAAGTATCAATGACAACACTCCTTTGTTAGTGGATAATATCATATTTGATACTCCTTTGTCAGCGGAGTAATATGTGAGATATTTTTTCGTCAGTGGAGTATCATCTAAATTATTAAATTATTAAATTAGGTACACACATTAGTTATATTTAGGCTGTAGGGCGCCCAAAATCCTAAATTAATTATACTTATATTTATTTTTTTAAATATTTCTAAACCCCATTTGCAGAATTGTTAAAATATAATATATTAAAATTTATAAAATAAGGTACACGTTTAAAGAATAAAATATTGAATAAGTATTTTTATTTTTTTAAAAAAACTATATAATGCTTACTCCACTAGAAAAGAAGTACCAGGACTAATACATCATTGACAGAGGGGTATTAGTAATGATACTGCACTAACAGAGGGGTATCACCCTAATAATCCACTGGAAGTGGTGTAACTGAAAGTGGCGTATCTTCCTGATACTCCACCGATGGTGGAGTATTTTTTTGGTTATTTTGTGGCACCTCATTTTAGAATGCGTATTTTGGGAAAAAGAACCTCTAAAAATAGGTATTTTGATAATTTTTTAAGCATATTCTATAATTTATTTTAAAATTTTCCTTTTCTGTAAAAATATATGAACATTATATTTTTATTTAAAAGAAAAAATATTCAAAATTATTTAGGTAACCATACTTTACGAAAGTTTCAAAATGCCTGATGATCCACGTCCCCCAATGTAAAGAACATGCATGGACGAAGGGAGTAGTTGTTTTTTTGACATTAAAGGATAATTTCATTAATTGAATCACATATTCGTAAAGAGTATAACACGAGATATAAAAGAGAATTAATATTCTAGAATTACATAATAGAAATAAAGCACTCTTAAATCAAAATAGAGGAATATCCAAAAGTCTAACATAATATTTAAATTGAATGATTGCTTTATCTTAAGCACTTAAGGGGAATCATGACAGTTTAATTGATTCAATCAAATGTATATAAGTTAGGAATAAAAATTTTATTGTTGAAGATTTTTGTGCATGCAGAGGAGTCCATCATTATTAATAAGCTCTCCACCAATAAAATTTTAAAACCTTATCAAACACTGATTTTTAGCACGTGCCCTTAGTATACCCTAAAACATTCGAAAATGAAAATATCCCAAAGAAATATATTCCAATTACACAATCGCTTCCTTTTATACAATCATTTTTAGAGCCTGTTTGGATAAAATTAAAATATCTGCTCATTACTTAAAGTTGTTAAAAGCAATAACTGAAAAGTAAAAAATGAAATTACTATTTGATTGGGCATTTTCTAATATAGGTCATTTATAAGTTATTGACAATGTAATTTTTCCATTCGAATTTTTAACGGAGGAATTTAGTTAACAAAGATTTGAGGTTCACGGCCAGAATCAAGATCTGCAGCGGTGGTCCTTCGCCGTGAAAGTCATTGGAATATGGTGATTCTAATGAATCAGAGCTGAGATTGTAAGGGTATTTATTGGTGGCGTATTGAGCTCTCACTTTGAATCCCTTACAGTGTGCCTACGTACCTCCTTTTATAGAGGATCAAGCATTACGCATTTCTTAGAGAACAAGAAACCTAGATGGACTTGGCTTCTCATTCTGTGGCCCAATAGGAGTTGTCGAACCAACTTTCTATTATAATTCGAATATTGATTTGTTTTAGGAGTGCCCAGTGATGTAGCCTAGTCATAAAGGCCCAAGACTCAGTTACGATTTCGGAACTTCACGGATACGGAAACTGCCCGGCCAGTGGATTTCCCATCCGTTACTGCTATTTTCGTCAATTTTAACCGCATGTATAGAAATGACTTACCTCAAATGCTCAAGTTCATCCTTGCCCCCCCCCCCGATCAGGATAACCCACCAGACTACAGGACAAGTGATCCAAGGCGTATAAGTACAAAGTGTGAGATAACCCCAAAGTCTCCCGACAAGGACAACCAGTCGAATGGAGAGACAGGGCTCCCAAAGCACAAACTAAATGTTTAACGAATGCTCCGCTAAAAAGACAACCCTCAAGACTACAGAACGATGTTTTCAATATATTTTTCGGGATGACGGGCTCCCGGAGGCCCTCTTTTCTTCATAGAGAGCGCCCTGAAAAGGGTTGGAGTCCTTTGAAGGCTCCTACGAATGCTTAGGGCGCGCCATAGGCATGGGAGAGCTCCCGCCGGGTGACCATAACGGTAGGGCTTGATTTGACTCATCCAAATTAAGAAATTTATCGTAGTGAGTTTTGTGAATTGAGTCATGTTTTGGGAAGGGAAAGAAACATGTGAAGAAAATACAGAAGCCATGATAGAAAAGTAAAAAGATGATGGGGGAGGGAGTTAGGTAGAGAGAGAGGGAGAGATGATCCTAGACCTAGGCTCTGATACCATGTAGAAATTGTATTTCCTTATATTTCATTGATGTATAGTTTGTACAATATATAGCAGATTACATGAATAATTACGGGCACTATTACAGGTTCTATTACATGTGAAATAAACTAGTGTAATTACAGAATCAAAACAGACCCTAAACTAAAGCTATATTTGAATTCAAATAAGAACAGACTTAATTGTTGCTGTGATTTAAGTGATGTGCTGATTTTATGGAATTGCCTTAACAATATTAATTTAATAATAAAAAGGCATACACCAATGATCAAGTCGAATAAACAGTAAATTATAAACACATGTTCTCATGAAATGACAGTCAAACGATATTTTTTTTATCGTAGGGAACTCGCAGTCACTACCCTTTGGGTGCACACAAGATAAACCCCACGGGCTCACACAATAGATTACAAACTACGTGAACCAAGGTAAACCGTATTTAAGTGATAGGCTTTGGCTCAGGAGTCATAATCATAAACTCTACTCCCATGAGATTCGAACCTGTGACCAAGAGGATATTTATCCCATCTTTAACCAACTGAGCCAACCCTTGTGGGCCGATATTTTGAAGAAAATGTATATGCAAATACAAGTACCCACTTCATGCATTCTCGTTGAACTATTGGTACTATTCATCATGCCTGACGGAGCTATTGTTTGAGCTATCAATCAGAACTATGATTTTATACAAAATATTGTCACTAAATCAAGACCCCCGCTTACAATCAAGAAGCAAAAAACAAACCTCTCACCGAGAAGAGAAAACAACCTTAAAATACAAGCCAAAAATTGAAAAAAAATAAATCAAAACAAATGAAAATTTTAAAAAAAACTTAGATCTGACATTCATAACCACAAGATGGGCGGTTAACTCTCAAATCCAATAAGCCCTATTTGAATCGAAGAAAAAAATCCAACCAAAAGCCCTAATGGTGTAGATCTTGGAAAACAAACCAAACCTAATCAAAAGGATAGAAATCCTTCCCCTAAGAGGAAGATTATTGAAGGAATCAAATCAAAGAAAACAAGTAAAAGGATTTAGGTTTTTCCACCAAATAGACTGGTTTAAGTCCCACCAGCTATGATATTTAAGAGGGAGGACAGAGTAAATGAGAATTTTTTTATCTCACGGACTTTGTAGAGTTTAGCATAATTTTTTCTGAAATCCAACGAGTTTGAATTATTAAATTTTTGAGTAAATGCTTATTGGCTGCAGAATTTCATTCCGTTAATTACCTTGTTGGCTCTAATGAAAAATTAATCAACTTATATGTGTAAGCATCTAGAAGTTTGATGTACGTACTATTTAATCGATTCATTTCACTTGGAATATTTGGTTAATTTTACAAGTAAAAAATTAAGCAATTCGTATCGAGCCTAGTGAGAGGCTGTAAATAAAATATGCCATTCGTGGGGCGACACCTTCTTTTCTATTAACCCACTGCTGAATATCGTGATCAAGTACTTGAAAAAGTATGTCGTAAGTATCGAAAGTGATATTAATAATAAGAATCCACTTTCGGAACAACTATTTATTTTGGCGGAAATGAAGTTGGGAAAGTAAAATTCATGAGTGTATTCAGAGGTATCTATATAGTAATATATCATGGGAGAAATATAAGTTGAACATATTGGTTTTCTGGATGGATAATGGGAGCAATTGTTTTAGATTTACATACTCCGTGAAATGTGTGAGTCACGCAAAGTATTTGTCAACAAAGACGACAAGTGGGAGATGTCGGGATTTTGTCTTTCTTTGACCAATATCTCTTACGAAAATAATAATATATATTTAAGTTACAAATATAATACTGAAATTATGAGATTATGAGTGATTTATCATATACAAATAATATTGATTATCATTGATGTGCAATAACTTGAATAGGGACAATTATTTTTTAGACTAGAATGGATCTATGAATTATTCTATATAGCCTAATATTTTGGGTAAAAAAATAACTCAAACTTAAACGGGTTCTTGTTCGATACATTTCTGGACTCCAAAATCAGTCTTTTTCTTTTTTGTCCAAATAATATATACACATAAAAATTCAAAATATAACAATTAGATACCAAAAATACGAGTACACAAAGTACACTTTCCTCTAATCCTAACATTAATAAAGGTATTCAAGTCGGATCTCTATATCGTAAAAGACAAACTGATCAGAGAACCTCTAAGACACTCTTTACGCAAACTCTTAAATTAAAAGATTAAGAGATGAAAATAATTTTAGTTACAATAGACTCTTAGAGGCTATGTAGAATTTTCACACGCAAATTCTTAAACTGAAAGATTATGAGATGAAAACAATTTGAGTTACAAGAGACTCTTAGAGGTTATTTAAAATTTTCAGGGATGGTTTAAAAGCCTCTAATTATCTCTGCTTAATTTAATTCTAAGATCACATCCATGACTCTTAACTTTATTTTATTAATTGATATCCATCACCTCCAATTCTTTCAAAAACCTATATATTATACTGAAGTTCAAAATATTATTAAATTATAAATAATAGGCAAATATAAAGGTCATTGTTGAAGTATACACAACAATCTATATAACAACTTATTATTAGTCATATTATATAAATAAATTTTAATAATGAGTCAGAAGTATTTTGGAGATGCTCTTATATATTATACCATAGTACTTATTACACTGAGAGTTTCTCCTTCGACCACACAGGATGTAGAAAGTTAAAATGGCAACTACTACAAAATGGTGGAATTTTTTGTAAAATTAATA
The DNA here is from genome assembly GCF_009905375.1 of Apium graveolens. Taxonomy (NCBI): domain Eukaryota; kingdom Viridiplantae; phylum Streptophyta; class Magnoliopsida; order Apiales; family Apiaceae; genus Apium; species Apium graveolens. The sequence continues at coordinate 237,054,867 of NC_133651.1, read as the reverse complement.
TTTTGCATATAAAATTAGATATTTTATTTGGAAGTAATTTAATCAATGAATTCCTTTTTATGATTAATCATATTCTCGAAAAGTAATTCCTTAACCCCTTGGACAATTTTTTGTTCGTTTTTGTCATAAATATGTGGAATATTGGTTTCATGCGATTCTAGGTTTCCTCCACATGAAGGTTCGATGAAATTAAAAGTTGAAACAACTCTTAATAATATAGCGAATATTGTTTTTGATTTCCCATTAGTAGTTTAATAAAGGACATGTAAATATAGATGCCCGCAAATGTCGAAGTGTCTATGAATCCACTCATTACTGAACGGAAAGTTATTGAACACGGTATTGAGTTTGCGAAAACTAATTTGAAACCTTACTTCTTCATTTCTTCAGATTGTAAATGAGCTGTGAACATATTTAATAATCTAAATTTTGCATAAGGAAATTTTTATATCATCCTTTAGGAGATGTTCAATGAATCTAGATTCTAAATTATAATAAGTTTTATTTAATCTTAAATCTTCTAGCTATATATGTAGCTCATGTACAATTAAATATGCCCTTTAATTTTATGAATCGAGTACGGCTGTTTACTCTATGGAAAAAAAATGATATAACCACATATTTACCTATTTCTCGATGATGTATATACTAAGTTTATGTAGAAGAAAAAAAATAATGTATATATAGAAATATATGGCTAGGATAAAAATAATATGAGTACTTAAACCATTATTACAACTAGCATAATAACTAATGCGATGTACGGGTCATTATTTAGCTAGATTTTGGATTACTAGGTGTATAATTTGCATATAATTTATGTATAATTTTTGAGTTTCCAGTTTGTGTAGGTTTTGCACTACAAGAAAATAGTCAATAGACATCATCTAATATATATAGTTGTAAAAACAACGAATGTTAAAGATAATTTTAACATCATTAAATTAGGAAATAATGTTAAAGGAGGTTTTATACATCAGTTGTAAACAAAACCAATGTCTAAATTACTTTTTAAATAACCTTAAAGAACGCTGATGATTCCCCCCATTTTGATAAAAATATTTTCCCTATACCAAATATTTGTTCTCCTTCCCGATATTTTCCAAATTCTCCCCCGTCTATCTCTCATTCTCAAATCTCTTTTATCATCTTTTTTTTTCTCTCAACACGCAGAAAACACAAACATACCTATACATATTTTTATGATATTACATCGATTTCTTTGTTGGTAATATGAGTTTTTTACATCAGATAATAACTGATATTTTGTTGTATGCACAAGACATCTATTCTATTTACAAAAGCATTGTTGTAGGGCCAATTGACATCATTTCTTGTTTTTCACATCGGTTACTAAATGATATCTTGGTATGTCTAATATGTTAGTTATTTATCCAGAAATAATGTATTATATTGTCTTTCACATGTGAAAAACAGGGACTTTTACTACTCCCACAAAGACATCAATTTTTAACATTTTAGACATCAGTTTTGAGCCATTGCATATTGACCTTTTTCTTGTAGTGTTTTTAAAAAATAAAGTGTATAGTCTGTAATAATTTAAAAGAAGTGTAAGAAATATGTTAGAGAAAACAACTTATTCTCAATCATTGTCTAGGCTTTGATGATTCTGATGATGATAATTTTTTTGGTTGTTTGTGATCTTGAGTTAAAGATGGTTGATATCAATCATAATTTGTGTAGTTCTGATATATATGAGTGTAAAGTGATTGAAACTTGTCTCGTATGAATCCATAAAATTTCATTCCAACTTAGACGTTCTTCTGTTAAAATATCAATACTATGTTGTTAAGTACATGAACACCGTGTATGTATATTTATAGTTTATGCATGATGTATATATATGGTGTGTTCTACTTTAAGGACTAATATAGAGTTATTTAAAACATTTTTTAGTCTTGTTCGTGAATGATTTTAACTTTTTTCTTACACTAAAATAATAATTATATGTATTATATTTTCAAATAAAAAATTCTAAATTCGTTTAAATTGTCATAAATATTAGTTTAGGATTATAATAATTTTATTTTTCTATGAAAGAATTCATACAATAATCTATGTGACTAATTTAATCATTTTTCATTAAATTATTTAAAAGGCAATAAATCAAGTCATAAAATTGCGTAAATTTACAAGTTTTATTCACGTATTGTAATTTTAAATATTAAAGTAATTTTCAAATTTTCTGATACCTAATCTTTCCAGAAATATGATTTAAGTATAATTTGGTAATTTTTCATGACAAATAGTGTGATTTAATCTTTTACAACATGAAATAATTTTGTATCAAATCAAATAATTATGCGGGGTTGAATATTTTATTCACAAATTTCTGAATAAAATATATAGTAGAACCTCGATAAATGAATAATCTTGTCAAATCGTTAAATGTCAATATCTTTTTCAAATTAAACTAAGCATTAGCATTTTTTTATAATTATAAAAAATAAAGAAAATATTCTAATTTCGAATGAAATGAATTATAATTTTAAAACTTCATTATTTTACAATTTATCATTATTAAAAATATCACATACACATAATTTAGAATTTGATAAGAATGCATATTATTCTAATGAAATAAAATATTGAGAAAAAGTTGGTGGAGTACTAAGCTCGTACTTTTACCTACCAAGTCCTGATTATTTGTTAATAACAGGGCCAAGTTCTTCACAACTCACCCACAAACAATCTAACAAGCTTGATCTACAATATTGATTGGCTTGAAATTATAAAAGTATCTTATGCACTAATTAAATTATGTAAATGTAAAATGCGGGAAACACGCAATTTCATTGAGATAATATCATCATCAAACCAATAAACAAACATATTAAATTCGAGAGTAAAAAAAAACATTTTAGTTCGATAAGTCTCTGAAACCATTTATGAAAAATGGTCAAATATTGAATATTTTTCAAAATTAACTGACATTATGATGTTGAATTCAAAATAAGTTTAAATACATTAGTCCTAATAAAAACTAAAAATATTTATACTTTCGGTACACTTTATAGCACTTCTACCTCATAATTGATAACTTTTCTCACCTTTTAGGGTCAGTTTGACCAAATGGCTAAAATTTAACATTTCATTCTCTACAAATTAAATTACATTTACTTTTTAACAATATAATTTTAATATTTATTTTTTATTGTATGTATGTATCCACTAATTATTTTTTTCATATAAATTTAAGATTATCACATTTGAATTTATTGAATAATAATAAATATCTAGTTAACATATTACAATTATCAATATATAGAAAATATTTACTACTAATACCATATCACCAAGTTGAATGATTTAAAAATATATAAGTTTACTATTATACCATACATTACTAATTTATACTATATAACTATATAATACATTACTAATGTACAAATGTAAAAAGAAAAGGATGAATACATTTTTTTAGTTAATCTCTATATATATAATTAAATATTTACTTTTTTAATACACACAAATAGACTTAATAATATATGTATGATTAATAACAATGTTGAGTGGTTTGGTGGTATAATATAGTGTAAAGTAATTTAATGACTAGGGATTGATTCCAAACAACAACAAATCTTTTTAATAAATATTTTATTTAGGGGAAAATATGGCATTTCAACTCATTATTAAAATATCTCACAATTTTTATGTCTATGTTGGTGTATTATATAGATAAAGGAAGGATTATGTTATAGAGTGTGCCTCATTTTCCCCCTAAATATATACATCATAAAATGAATTTTGAAATAATTTCAATTTATTTTTTTACCGAAAATATTTTCAATCTTAAATTAAATGAAATGTTGACTTTCAAGATAGAAAGTAAATATTTTTGTCCACTTTCCATTTTTGTGTCCCAAGATTATTGTCCATATTCAGGTAACACTACGCCATAGATTGGATTCTGCAACCTTCACATTGGGGTTGCAAACAAAAGTGTAATAGTAGCCTTCAAAACCAATGTCTACCGCAACCTTCTTTTTTGATGTTGCGGTAGAGTCAAAATGTGTTACCAAAATGACATATATAATTAAAGATGATTGTATTGAATTTAACTAATTAGTAATTTTTTAAATAAAAATGAAATAATAATTGAAATATATATTTTAATTATTTTTAGAAGTTAGTAATATTAGTGCAGTGATATAAAATATTATAATTATAAATTGAACACTTTATAAAACTTAACAAGTCACTAGTGGATTTATATACAATATTTTTATATTTTTGAATTTCTTCACTTTTTATAAAGAAATATTGAAAACAATATTAATTAGTGTAGTTATATTTGAAATACATATATTATTTATTTTTCAAAAAAATAATATTAGTGTAATTGAAAGTTTAAAAACTTATCAAGTCATTAGTGGATTGATTAACAATATATTTAGTTGAATTTATTTATTATTCATAATTAAATGTTAAAAACATTATTTAAGAATAGAAAAAAAGAAATAATTAATTAAAATAAAGAAATGTTGAGGTGGGAGTTGAAAATTGGGAAGCGGTAAAACCGCATGCTTTGAAATTTTGACAAAAACCGGAATGGGCTTGGATACTCACACTTAAACACACACCCTCGCACTCAAGAAACCGCCTCTCTATGTCTTGTCTCAAAATTAGGGTTTTCATCAGAAGATTTCGGGCTTCAAAGTTTGGGGATTTTGTTTGGGGTTACTTAGGGTTTCGATTGGGGCTAAATAAGGTTTCAATTTCCACTCTCTAAAAAATAGGTTCAAAATTTTGGGGTTAGGCTTTCACTAATTTGGGTTTTCTTTCGGGGTTTCAATTGAAGAGTGTTCTTCAAGACTTTAGGGTTTAAGCTTGGTTTTGGTTCAGAATCAATGGGTTAACCTTGATTTGTTTCGATTTTAAGGAATAGCCCCCTTCTCTTTGTCTCGTTGAGGTCGAGAAGTTTTCAAAGCCTGTTACCTCTTGCGCTATGCCTGCACTTCCAGGTTTCAGATTCTCTTATCTTATATTTACATTTTTATATCATTACTTGTGTTGTTTGTGTTCGTTTAATGCTTTTCTAATATTATTTTTATCTGAAATTTATGGAGTATTTGATAAGGAACTAAGAAGGTGATAATTCCACTTTTTTTAAAAAAACATGTTGGTGGTATGCACAAGATGAATTGATGAATTGTCCATTTCGCGTTTGTATGTTCGGATCAGCTTCAGAAGCTCTAGAAGCCCTCAATTACTACACGTTGAAGGGAAAGTCTATGAGGATCATGTGGAGCCAGAGAGATCCTCTTGAACAAAAGAATGGTGTTGCTAATCTCTATGTCAAGAATCTTGGCTCTTCAATTACCAATGCTCGCTTGCACACCATTTTCTCCAAATATGGAACTATACTTTCTTGCAAGGTGGCTGAGGAAAATGGCAAAAGTAAGGGCTTTGGATTCGTGTAATTTGATTCTGAGGACTCTGCCCTTTATGCTATATCTGCTCTGCATCAATCTTTTCTTGAGGGAAAGCAGTTGTAAGCCCCCCCTACTCTTTCTGAATTTTTGCACTGTTTCTTATGTTATTTAGTAATGTTTCATCTGTAACGTTAGGTTCAACTACATCATGTAATTTCCCCTACTCATTATATATATGTATTCAGTTTCAACTGTAGTTGCTTCTTTGATGTTTTGTTACATGTTTCACACTTCCCTACCATACATGTTCCATACAGGTCCTCTCCTTTCATTTTATAGTAAAAACTATAAATTGTATTAGGTGTCTGCTAATCTAAATGTCTACATGATCATTAACTTTTATATGTATAGATATGTGTCCAAGTTTATATAGAAGAGTGAGAGGGAGAATGCATGTGAAGAATCAAATTTTACAATCTCTATATGTGAAGTATCTTAGTGAAGATGTTACAGAGGATGTCCTCCGTGAAAGGTTTTCAGAATATGGGAACATCTTCAGTGTGGTCATCATGAAGGATAGTGTTGGAGTATCAAAAGGATTTGGGTTTGTTGGATTCAATTTACATGAAGATGGTAAGAAGGCCATGGAGGCTCTGAATAGTGCAATCATTGGTAAGCACACTTTCAACTTTTATCTTTGTATGCATTACAGACTCATCAATGAATCTAAAAAGTTATATGCTTCTTTCTGTTGTGAACAAGATCAAATAAGCTGTATGTAGGGAAGGCTCAGAGGAAAGCTGAAAGGAAAGATCAGTTAGTATATGCTAACAAAGAGTTGCTCAACTACCACACACAGAAATTGAAGGCCTCAAATCTATTTGTAAAGAATCTCAACATATCCATCGACAAAATAAAATTAGAGCATATCTTTGGTGCTTACGGGAAGGTGACTTTAGCAAGAGTGAAGCGTCATTATAATGGGTTTATTAAGGGATTTGGCTTTGTAAACTTCTCTACTGTGGAAGAAGCGAAGATGGCTCTGGATTCACTAAATGATATTATTTATATTCTTAACACTTTTCTGGACAATGCTTATTCAATATGTGCTTTATTTATCTATTAAATTGAATTTGTTTATTTTCAAGGAACTATTGTGGAAAGAACATGTCTCCATGTGACTGCTGCTCGGTATAGAGAAGAACGGAAAAAGAATTGGCAAGGTTGTTTTGCACTCCTTACCCCATCTCTTTATACTCCCAACTACAGTTGTTTTCCTTCTCCAAACCATGCATACAGCTACAGTGCCCCCTTTATTTCAAATTCTGTTTCTGCATCACGTATGAACTCAAGCCAGAAAAACACCAATCAGTATGCTACAACATCATGTACCTTTGCAACACACAATTACCAGGGAACTGAAGCACGCAGTTATCAGGGAAGCTATACCATATATGTAAGGATCTCGTGTTTTTATATTCCTTAGCTTGTTATCTTATGCCAGGTTCTGCCTCTTATATGTATTTCCTTTAAAATGTTATGCAGGTGCCAATGAAACAATCTCAAGAGGTGACAACTACCAAAAAGGTTTCAAGTAACCAGCAATATGTATGTTATATTTCTGTTGCATCTTTCGGATGCTCGAGCTATTGAGAACTTCATTTAACTTAATCTTGTTATCATAAATTATCACAGTATATATTCACTTCTATAATGAATTATTATTCCAGCATCTACGACCATTTCAATTATTTTTTCACATGTGACTACTGTTTTTTATGTTTGTATCATGCTAACTTTACTCTTATTCATTCATCTATTTACTTTACTTGACCACCTATGGTGGTGAAAACACTGTAGATTTTCTTCCCCCCTAAAAATTTCTACCCTTAATATGCTAGTACTATTTTCTTGGAAATGTAATATACAAACTTTTGTGTAAAAACCTTTAACATTCTGCTATGCTAATTGCATTTGATTTGATATCAGGCCTTATTTGAAAGGCTGTTGATTTTTTCTTGTTATTGTATGAGAGGTTATTATCACTCTCATCTGGATTGAATGTTAGGCTTTACCGTTACAAGTAATTAACATGATCTTTAGAATTCCCCCCCCCCCTCTATTTGTCTCGTTGAGGTCGAGAAGTCTCCTAAGCCTGTTGCCTCTTGCGCTATGCCTGCACTTCCAGGTTTCAGATTCTATTATCTTATATTTACATTTTTATATCATTACTTCTGATATTTGTGTTCGTTTATAGAGTTGAAGGGTACGGAAAGCATTGATGTTACAGACACTACTCATTGAATGATACTATTATGGTTTTCTTCACTTACTTTTGACTGCATTAACTTATGATTTTAGATCAACTATATGTATATATGTTTTTGTTTTTATGTAATGGAAAAAAACATTAGAAAGAAAACTATACAAAAGGTGACAGGAATTCAAAATAATTACACGAGATTCTAATTGCTTATAAGATTATTTTTCTTTCTCTTTGGTAGGGGAGATCTGCTACTCCATAAATGAAAATGATGGCTTTGAGTTCTCTACTTGCCACTTGTCAACAGTATTGTATTCTGATATACCAGTATCTACATTTGCCATTTGTGCTGTGATATTTGACATGCTTTTGTTCAGTGAAGTTTAAATTATATTATAAACCAAGTTTCTGGTATACTCATTCACCATTAGAGGCCTTATTTATTGCCTCCTGAATTTCTGTTGGACACAATTATTCAAGAATCGAAATTTCTATTTGTGCTTTGATTATCATAATCCCATTAAGTATATCACTTAGAATTACCATAAAAAGAGGTTCAACAGGTGATCAACTGCTCAAGTCTTGTGATTTATGGCTACCATGATGGAAAAATCTGCACCTCCAGTGGCTGTTACTATACAGAGTTATAGTATAAAAACAGTTTGGTGTTATCAGGCACTATTAAATTGATAAAACAACAGTTTAGTGTTATTCAATTTGTTTTCTCTGGAGGTGAAAAATTATGCAAAGCACTGACCCCTGATGTAAAACCTTTTACTTAATCTTTTATAAACTTATCATTTCTTTAATTAGCTTTTTTGTAATAGTATTGCGTAGAATGTGATGAATTTTGATTGCAGGTATGCGCTAGACGTGAATATTGAGAGAGCAAAAGATGTTATTGTCCACAAGAAGCTATTAAATGCGGCGTATGACCCTGCAACTAGAATTGATAGTTCAAGATTATTTATTTTTGTAAATTCAGTTTGTATTATATTATTTGGAATTTATGAGATGAACATGTAATGTGGGATGGTAGTATGTGTTTATTTGTGATAACTAATGTTATGGTTGGTGGATTGGTTGATTGTGTTGGTTTTAAGACTATGGTCTTATTTATGGGCATGCCAATTTACAAACAGTTCCTTGCATTTTTTTTTGTAAAAGCGTTGCAATAAGTCTTTATAGTGTTGCTAATAATCAGTGTAAAATGTTGTAAAAAACATTAAAAATGTTGCAAAAAACATTAAAATAACGTCACAAAAGGGTTGCATCAATACCCCACATGTGGGCCCCACCAGTGGGCCCACTGGTGGGGCCCACATGTGGGGCCCGCAAATATTATACTGATAGCCCAAAACCTGTTGTAACACTTTTTCAAGTCCTATTGCAACCCCATTGGTGTTGCAATAACATGTTTCTGTAACGGATAACCAAGGGTTGCAATAGGGTGTCCCCGGGGTTGCAAAAAACTCTATTGCAACGCCTAAAATTGCAACCCCGAAAAAGAGTCGCAATAGCCTTTTTTTTGGCCTTTAGCAACGCTTTTTTGTCCTTTAGTAATGGTTTCTTGGGGTTGCAGAATCCAATCTATGTCATAATGTAAAATGGTTATTAAATATTACTTATTTAATTCTATTGATTTATCAATACAATTATTTAGTAATTATTAGTTTTTTGGAAATAATTGAATGAAATGTGATTTTTTAATTATGGACAAAAAGAATGGAACGGAAAGAATAATATCTCGAAAAAATCTCTAACTTTAATTATTGGGTGCCATTAACAAATGAAGATTTAAAACAGTCATTAAAAATATATATATCAATATTTTGGTCGCTCATCTATCAATTTCTTCGAGAAATATGCCAATTCATATTTTCATCTGATCGTTATAGTTTGTCAAATTTTTCATGAGGTGTAGTTATTGTGACGCCCTTAAATCGGGGTTAAGATTCAGGACCCACGACACCTTATATAATATACAATGCGACATTTAATGAAATAAAAACTCCGAAAAGCTACAAGGATCGATACATGATAATGTATGAAACAAGATACAACTACCAACCAATAATTTAAATTTTTTACAATATTTAAAATTTTAAAGTTTACAATTCCGACTTGGTGCCAGATAACCCAACTGTATCTGAAAGTCCAAAAGACTATAATCGATCTTCTCACAAAGCTTCTACCCGAGCTGAACACCTAAATCTCGCCATCTTTTTGCTTAACGACCATGGTTAGATCAACATAAATAAATGAGCTAAACGGCTCAGCAAGTAAGTAATAAACAATTCTAATTGTCAAAATACTAAAGGCTTTTTATTCTCAATAAACAAGGTGACGGTATTATAACGATATCTAGGAAAGCTTCAAGAGAGGGTTTCAAGGCAATGAAGATTTAAGCTTTGTATATCAAATGTCAAAATCAATTGACAGGGTTCTCAAATAAGTTTTCTCATAACTTTAAGAACTTCACTTATAACTTGTATATCAGATATTCAAAATGGAATAACAGGTTCACAAATAAGTTCTTTCACAACTTTAAAAAGTTTAATCAATCTAAATCAGTTTCAAATCACAATGAAATAAATAGTGCTTATCGTACAATAAAACTCGTTTACTTTCATTATTAACAATATAGAACCCTTGATTGGATTATCCATCTTTTGTTATAATACGGGTGATCAGCCCGTACTAACCTCCATCCGGTCATATTGGTACCTTATGGCATTATTTTAGCCTCTAATGCTGGACTAGCCCCGCTAGCCTTTTTTGCTACTGGACTAGACCCGCTAGTCTCTTATGTCTCTATCCACTCCTTTAGGAAATCATTGAAAACCTTTATATTGGAATATAGTACCATTACCAGCCTTTGAAATCATTCGGACTCTTTCAAGTAGAAAATCATTCTTAGATTCAATTCAAGAATTCAAGTGAATAAGCAAGCAAAATTAAAAGAGGGTAAGTTGGGAAATGATCAAGTATCAGTCATACGTGTTCACAAGGCTATTAGATAAAGTGGTTTCAAGGAATGAAATGTCAACAAGGTTCAAGTTTACTATTACAGGAATCTAGGTTAACAAGATATCGAATGAGAAGTTTCGTCCAATTTTATAGGTTCATAGATTCGTATGGATAGAAAAATATTAACAAGAGTAGGGATACGTAATTGAAATGAAATGGACTAATATCAACGTTTATTAGAAAGATTTAACAACAGTGTTAACAAGATCGTTTACTCTATCAATGCTTTTCATAACCAATTATCTGTTATAGAATGACAAGTAAAAAGGTCAGAGTTACTTGTCTCACAAAACTTTCCTTTTTCACAAGGTTTGAGTTACTGCCAGCTAGAACTTTCTTTCCTTTTCTACTCTGAATGTCTAACTTAATCTACCCCTTTCGCGTTAACAGATCAACTTGTCCATACACATAACTTTAACGACGTTGTCCAAGTATACATATAATCATATTATCATCACTTATATATGTACCTTTATCCAGATTATTCTACCACGTAATCAAATAAGCACATAATCAAGTAACACTTAACCTCCTACTTATTCACTTTTTCTCATATCTTTATCAGTCTCTTTCTATCATATAATCAGACAAGAATATAATCATCTTGTAATTATCATGTAATACATATATCACTTAACAATTTCTTTACGAGTCTATTACTACAATTTTTGCTTTAGATGAATCTATATTTATAATCAACTTATTTACAAGAAAACCAATATAAGTTACATTACAAACACAATAAGACATTAGACTCACTTTTATACTTATAGTTGTACATAAAATTCACCATGACTCGTTTGTTTATACACTTAACCCATCAATCATACACCAATTCACACGCAATCAACTATACTCATACTTCCATACTTAGTCTAAACAAAATTTCCAAAACTACAACCAACTTTCAGGAAAACGATTTCACAAGAATCCGAAAATCAACATCTTTTATTATTCAAACGCATCATCACACAATTATGTATCAACTATTCTGAAAGCTAAACTAAAATCCATAACTCGAACTAAATCGAACTAAATAATCTGAAAAATGATAAAACTTTACATGCATCGAAATTTTAACAAAATTATTAACAAGCCAAACAAACATATATTAACTATTCCGATAAACTCAAATCATAAATGCAAGAACCATATTTCGGAAATCAGGAAAATTGACAATCGAAACATGCACCACGAATCTCAATTTTAAACGAATTAACTTTATAATTTCGGGCTCAACGTAGCATTATTGTCGCCTCTGGTTCATCAGAGTTCCTCACCGGCGTGGTTCGACCCGGAGGTTTCCGTTTTTTTGGGCTTCCAATCACGGGTTTTACCTTTAATGTCCAGATTCGGTTTAATCAAATATTACTCGTCAAAAATTGAGCTTTAAAACTCAAAATAAATCGTACCAAACCCAAAATGGGTCTTTAAAAAATCGAACCAATCCAGGCATGCAGGTACAGAGATTGTAGAGGAAAAAAAGAGGAGCGCAAGCATGGTCTCAGATCGAAAAATGACCAAGAAAAGAGTAAAATATGAAGAGAGAGATTGCTGAGAGAGAGAGCGAATCTTCGGGAATTTTGGTGAAGAATAAAGAGTTGGGCTGTTGGTTTTTTAGGAAAAAGTAGCAGGGGCATATTTGTCCGTTGCCATTTTTATTCAACAATTTCCTGAATTTAATATATAGTTGAAAATGCACTTGAAATTTGTATAATAATTATGAAAAAATGAATTTAGATACAAAATCAAGTGTTAAATTAAACATCATGAAAATACCTATCTCTCCGTATTTTCAAAAGAATATTTGAGCGAATATTTTATTTTATTGAATTTTGCAAGGTAACTCACGAAATAGAAATAATTTTCCCAAATTTATTTAAAAATATCAAAACATTAAATTAAAATTCACTCTTATTTTTAAAAAGTCTCTAGTGTTATTCTATAGATAATAAAATAAGTTTTAATAGTCAATCATACTCCGATGATTTTATAAAAATATTTGAAGGTTAAATAGACCTTATTTTCCACTCAATAAATTGTTTAAAAATACTTAAAAAATCCACAATCACAAATTAAATCATGTATGGGTCAAACAACCAATAATTCAAATAATGATACGACTTTAAATATATTTATTCAAATAATCATACGATCATATAAGACTTTTCACATCATATTTTTCCAAATAATCCACTTAATTGTATTTTTCAATAATATCGTCAAATCCATTTTTTGTGTAATCGCCTTTATAGGTCGCGTCTCAAGTGACGGCCCGATTATCATTCTGACTTGATCATGAGTCACAAACCATAACTCAGATCTTATACTGACTCGTCAAACTGGATTTCTTAATTTATAAATATTCATATACTATTTCACGTAATTTGCACATAAACCACATAATTTATATTTTTATAATTCGCTAAAATCCCGGTTTTTATAGTTACTTTTAAGAATTTAGTTAAGAAATTTCAAAGCATAAATGTAAAAGACTAAAACAAAGAAGAAAACTAACAAAAAAATTCTTATGAATTTTCCCAAAACAAAGAAAGAAAAAAGTATGTAAACTGCTAAGGCTATTCATTAGATTACTTGTCCAGGTAATCTTTTAAGCCCTGTATTCTAAAAAAATATAAATCTAACCGAACTGGTCCAATACTATTTATACAATACTATTCTCTTGCCACCGCCCCCAATTCATAGCACTGTAAACAAAATATAAACGCTTAAGGCTACTAACTGTCTTACCGGTCCTACTAATCCTATAAGCTAAATTATCAATCAATGAATCAACTAGTACCCAATATATACCGTCTAGGACAGTGTCTCGTGAGGGTATATTGTATGCAGTCTTACCCTCATTCCAAAGAATTAAGAGTTTATTTTCTCAAAAGATCCTCGGCACATATATGTGTGTACGTAAAAGTAAGCGGGACAATACCTTGGCCCAGGGTTTTCTTCACATGACAGTTACCTATAACACTTACCTATAACATAAAAACCATCTTCCTCCTTAATTCTCAATTTCCTGACCAAAAAATCACACTCGTTGCCACATCCAAGATTTAGCCGCAACCTTTTCTCCTAATTATAAATATCACCGGGTATGGGAATTAAGGATTCGCTCAAATCTTTGTGATATTTGGAATCGACATCGAAACTAAGGTAGAACTTGGAAGAGGGCAAAAGAACCAACGTTTATATAGTGCAATAGTGGGGCGCATATCTATGAGCCAAACTATGTTCTAGACAAAATATAATTCTAACCTAACTGACCCAATACTAACGGGCCTAATTCTATTATCTAGCCACTCCACCCAATTCATAACACCCTGAGCATTATCTCTCATATAGTAATATTGATTACAAATAAGTTTCAGGACATCGAGGTTAATATATATTTGGTTCAATGTTAAACTAAATATGTTTACTTAATATATTTTCTATCCTTACATTTAAAAATTAAAATAATCATTACTTTATATATTTTTTTAGTCAGTGATTTATGTTAATTAAGATTAAAGATGTAAACTAGAATATATATATATATATAAGTTTTTGTTCTCTTTAGACCACGACCTACTAGAGTCACTGGTCAGAGTACTATGATGTATTATTTATAAGAGACTATGATCAGAGTGGCTGAAAATTTGAGCTTCAAAATTAAAAATGTTTAATATTTGTTTGTTCAAAATTTAATGTTTAATATTTACGCGTATTGGGATGGAAACTATATTTAATATTACAATATAGATGTAAATGTATATTCTCATTTGTTTATTATAATAGTGTTCTTTGCATTAGGGTTTTAAAAGAGAGATTATAGTGAGCAATTGTTGACTATAGTGTACATATTTGGTAAAGTCTGTAACCATGACTTATCAATCCAATCATTATTACATCTTTGTCTTTGTTTATTATTTTTAGTTATTTGTTCTCAGATATTGAAAAAACTTACAAAGATATAGTATACTATTACTTTCTCCGTCCAACTCATTTTTTTACATACTTTTTTATGCTTGACACATATTTTAAGACTACTATAAAACATAGTAGGTGAAAGCCCAAAATAATAATATTTAAATAACCGTTGCCCAAAATACCCACCAGAATTTTAAACTGCCCAAAATACCCATCAGATACTCCATTTTCAATAGAGTAACAGCTTGATACTCCACTGGCATAGAAATATCGGGAAAATACTCCTTTGTTGGTGGATAGTATCATGCCTGATACTCATTTGTCAGTGGAGTAATATGTGAGATATTACATCGTCAGTGGAGTATCATATAAAATTATTAAATTATTAAAGTAAGGCCCACACTTTAATTATATTTAGGTTGTAAGGCACCCTAAACCCTAAATCAATTATACTTTTATTCATTATTTAAAATATTCATAAACCCCATATGCAGAATTATTAAAATATAAAATATTAAAAATTATAAAATACGGTACATATTTAAAGAATAAAATATTGAATAAATATTTATATTTTCTTAAAAACTATATAATGCTTACTCCACTAGAAAAGGGGTATCAGTCATGATACTCCACTAACACAGGATTATCACCCTAATAATCCACTGGAAATGGTGTAAATGAAAGTGGCGTATCATCCTAATACTCCACCGGTGGTGGAGTATCTTGTGATTATTTAGCGCACCTCATTTTAGAATGGGTATTTTGGGGCTAAAAAACCTTTCGAAAAAGGTATTTTGATCATTTTTTAAGCACAGTTCTATAATTTATTTTAAAATTTTCTTTTCTATAAAAATATAAAAACATTATATTTTTATTTAAAATAAAAAATATTAAAAATTATTTAGGAAACCATACTTTACGAAAGTTTTAAAATGTTTGATGATCCACGTCCCCCAATGTAAAGAACATGCATGGACGGAGGGAGTAGTTGTTTTTTTGACATCAAAGGATAATTTCAATAATTGAATCACATATTCGTAAAGAGTATAACACGAGATATAAAAGAGAATAAATATTATAGAATTACAAAATAGAAATAAAGTACTCTTAAATCAAAATAGAGGAATATCGAAAAGTCTAACATAATATTTGAATTGAATGTTTGCTTCATCTTAAGAACTTAAGGGGAATCATGACATTTTAATCGATACAATCAAATGTATATAAGTTAGGGAATAAAATTTTATTGTTGAAGATTTTTTTGCATGTAGAAGGGTCCATCGTTATTAATAAGCTCTCCACCAATAAAATTTTAAAAACTTATCAAACATGGTTTTTTAGCACGTGCCTTTAGTATACACTAAAACCTTCGACAATGAAAATATCCCAAAGAAATATATTCCAATTATACAATCGCTTCCTTTTAGACAATCATTTCTAGAGCCTGTTTAGATAAAATTAAAATATCTGCTCATTACTTAAAGTTGTTAAAAGCAATAACGGAAAAGTAAAAAATTAAATTACTTTTTGTTTAGACATTTTCTAATATAGATAATTTATAAGTTACTGACAATGTAATTTTTCCATTCGAATTGTTAACGGAGGAATTTGGTTAACAAAGATTTGAGGTTCACGGCCAGAATCAAGATCTGCAGCCGTGGTCCTTCGCCGTGAAAGTCATTCGAATATGGCGATTCTAATGAATCAGAGCTGAGATTATAAGGGTGTTTGGTGGTGGCGTATTAAGCTCTCGCTTTGAATCCCTTACAATGTGCCTACATACCTCCTTTTATAGAGGATCAAGCACTACATATTTCTTAGAGAATAAAAAACCTAGATAGACTTGGCTTCTCATTCCGTGGCCCAATTGGAGTTGTTGAATCAACTTTTTATTATAATTTGAACATTAATAAGGAAACTTTTTATTTTAGGAGTGCCCAGCGATGTAGCCTAGTCATAAAGGCCCAAGACTCGGTTACGACTTTGGAACTTCACGGATAAGGAAACTCCCCGACCAGTGGATATCCCATCCGTTACTGCTATTTTCGTCAATTATAACCGCATGTATAGAAATGAATTACCTAAAATGTGGTTTCTAAATTGTTTCTAAAATGTATAGAATTTTCACACACAAACTCTTAAACTGAAAGATTATGAGATGAAAATAATTTGAGTTACAAGAGACTCTTAGAGGTTATTTAAAATTTTCAGGGATGGTTTAAAAGCCTTTAATTATCTTTACTTAATTTAATTCTAAGATCACATCCATGACTCTTAACTTCATTTTATTAATTGATATCCATCACCTCCAATTCTTTCAAAAACCTATATGTCATATTGAAGTTCAAAATATTATTAAATTATAAATAATAGGCAACGATAAAGGTCATTGTTGAAGTATACACATCAATCTATGTAACAACTTATTATTAGTCATATTATATAAATAAATTTTAATAATGAGTCAGAAGTATTTTGGAGATGTTCTTACCCATTATACCATAGTAGTTATTATACTATTAAAAGTGAGAGTTTCTCTTTCGACCATACAGGATGTAGAAAGTTAAAATGGCAACTACTACAAAATGGTGGAATTTTTTGTAAAATTAATATTTTGCATATAAAATTAGATATTTTATTTGGAAGTAATTTAATCAATGAATACCTTTTAATGATTAATCATATTCTCAAAAAGTAATTCCTTAACCCCTTGTACAACTTTTTGTTCGTTTTTGTCATAAATATGTGGAATATTGGCTTCATGTGATTCTAGGGTTCCTCCACATGATGGTTCGATGAAATTAAAAGCTGACACAACTCTTAATAATATAGCGAATATTGTTTTTGATTTCCCATTAGTAGTGTTAATAAAGGAAAGGTAAATATAGATGCCAACAAATGTCGAAGTGTCTATGAATCCACTCATTACTGAACGAAAAGTTATTGAACATGGTATTGAGTTTGTGAAAACTAATTTGAAACCTTACTTCTTCATTTCTTCAGATTGTAAATGAGCTGTGAACATATTTAATAATCTAAATTTTGCATAAGGAAATTTTTATATCATCCTTTAGGAGATGTTCAATGAATCTAGATTCTAAATTATAATAATTTTTTTAATCTTAAATCTTCTTGCTATATATGTAGCTCATGTACAATTAAGTATGTCTTTTAATTTTATGGATCGAGTAGCGGTGTTTCCTCTATGGCAAAAAATGATGTAACCACATATTTACCTATTTCTCGATGATGTATATACTAAGGTTATGTAAAAGAAAAGACAATAATGTATATATAGAAAAATATGGCTAGGATAAAAATAATATGAGTACTCAAACCATTATTACAACTAGCATAATAACCCGTGCGATGCACGGGTAATTATTTAGCTATATTTCGGAATACTGGGTGTATAATTTGCATATAATTTATGTATAATTTTTGAGTTTTCAGTTTGTGTAGGTTTTGTAATACAAGAAAATAGTCAATAGACATCATCTAATATATATCGTTGTAAAAACAACGAATGTTAAAGATATTTTTAATATCAGTAAAGTAGGAAATAATGTTAAAGGAGGTTTTATACATCAGTTGTAAAGAAAACCAATGTTTAAACTACATTTTGATAAAAATATTTTCCCCATAACAAATATTTATTCACCTTCCCGATATTTTCCCAATTCTCCCCCGTCTATCTCTCACTCTCAAATCTCTTTTATCATCTTTTTTCTTTCTCTCAACACGCACAAAATACGAATACACCGATATATATTTTTAATATTACATTGATTTCTTTGTTGGTAATATGAGTTTTTTACATCAGACAATAAGTGATATTTTTTTGCATGCACAATGTGGAGCCCTCCAAACCCAGGTCAGAAGTTTTGGGTCCACACGCACACACACCTTATGTATAACCTGCTTATAACAATCGTAAAGACAATAATAATATGCAGTGACCCTACTTACCACGGACCGCAACAGGTTAAAGTATGCACACAAGCCACACACACACTTTATATTACATCGTCCAAATCCCAACTATTCAAACTTAGAAATGATCATTACACTACGCCATAGATTGGATTCTGCAACCGTTCACACTAGGGTTGCAAACAAAAGTGTAATAATAGCCTTCTAAACCCATTTCTATCGCAAGCCCTATTTTTAATGTTACGGTATAGTCAAAATGTGTTACCAAAATGACATAGATGATTAAAGATAATTTTTTAATTTAACTAATTAATAATTATTTATATAGAAATAAAATAATAATTGAAATATATATTTTATTTATTTATAGAAGTTAATAATATTAGTGTAGTGATTTACAATAATATATTGATAAGTTGAACGTTTTATAATACTTAACAAGTCATTAGTGGATTTATTTACAACATTTATATACTTTTGAATTTTTTTCATTTTTTATAAAAATATTACAAACAATATTTATTTAAAGAAAAGATAAATTAATTATTTAAATTTTAACAAAAAAAGTTTGACTGGGCTGTTTATTTTTTATTAGAACTTGGGCCAACAGATGAAATTGGGGGGCGGGAACTGGAAATTGGGATCGGGTGGTTGAAATTTTACCAAAAAAAAACAGGGAGGCACATTAGGGTTTATTGAAGCGTAAATTTGAGGGTGCCTATCTCCCTCCTCCGTCTTCCACTCCCTCGGTGTCTCTCTGTCTCTCGGTATTTAGAATTTCGTGTTTTCTCTCTTCTTGTTCATATGGTTCCGTGACTTGTTTTCTCACTTTTAACATAATATGTTTAGAGATGGATATTTTCAAGAGGGCTTGTTTGTTCAAGATGTGTTCTTGTGGTCTTAGAGGACATAAAATAGGTGATTTTCTATCTTTGTTGCTTCTAATCAGTTGGACTTGTATTTACTCTCCGCTCTTCGAGATGATTGCAAGTGGGTAGTACTCTTGATCTCTCATAAACGGTTTTGTTGAGTTCTTCCTATAGATATATGTTTGTATAAATCGATTCTTGGCTAATGGGGTTTTGATTTTAGTTGTTTTAGTGAGAAATTTTATGTTTTTGTGTAGTTTTATGTTTTGAATTAAATTAAGTCATGCATAGTTATTGTTGATGTTGATTCTGATGATAATGTGACTGTTCTCAATGAGAGCAGTGGTGCCCCACCAGAGTCATTTTCGGAGCCAATTGTCGTTGAAACATTCACTTAGACTCACCAGTCACCACCTATCCCTTCCCGGAAGAAGGGGAATAAGCTATTATACCTGACCTGAGAGGTGATGCTACAATTGAGGTGGGCGACAATGCATTATAGTAAGTCCCCCTTGTAATGTCTTTCTAGTCTGTATGTTCCCTTAAAAGGCATGTATAAGTATAACTGTACAAGTAGATTATGTTCATCTTAGATTTTAAGTTATTTGATAATTGATAGAATATTGTAAGTTATAGTACTCTCTAATTGAAATTTTTTAGTTTTGTTTGAATGATGATCAATTGTCATTAGGATTTTCTCTTTTTAGCTCCTTATTCTTTACTCTTATAAGAGTAAATTTATTATCCCCAGTGCCATAATAATTAACTTATTATTAGCCATTTTCTTTATGAAACAGCTGACCTAGTTTGGCTGTTATGTAGTAATATTCTTAATGAACCCTCTCCCTGCAGCCGCCTACATGTAGATCCATAGTAAGATGATTTTCAGGCATTCCATACTGTTGTACGTTCATGTTTCATAAAAATTTATGACTTGTTAGGGAAGCATATATATTATTCTAAAAAGGCATGTGTAAACGCCTATATACACACAAGCATGTACACTTGTGTGTGTATAGTGACTGAAATAAGTCTAGCTGGTCTGGCCATCTTTTGATATTTTGTTTCCATCAGTCTCTGTCACAAACTTTACCTACTCCAATAAACAAAAGTCAGTGACTAGTTTTATTAGTTTTGGAGGAACATACCAAAATTTCCTTTCTTGTTCTGTGTTGTTGGAAGTTAATTAAGGAATAGCAGAAAGAAGAAAGAGATGAATGATGGTGAGGAGGTGGTGGTGGTGGGAAATACAAACGAGAATACTAATAAAGGAGTGAATATGGAAAAGACAGATTATGTGTATAAGGTGGTGGTGATTGGTGACTCTGCAGTGGGGAAGTCTCAGATTCTGTCCAGGTTTACCAAGAATGAGTTATGTTAGGACTCTATTGATAAGTGGCATTTTATATCACTTAGAACGTCTTAAAATGGCTTAAATTGGTGTCTTGAAATCAAGTATTTTGTGTATTTGATGCGTTTTTCTAGTGTTTATGCATTTCAGGGTATTAGTTGCATTTCGGAGGAGGAATCATCAAGAATAAGCCTTGGCATGTGTTCACCATTGCGAGAGGAAAAGAACGGGCAGATTACGGCGAAGAAACGGAGCAAACATGGAATTTTTCCAGAAGGGTCCTGCGCGCCCGCGCAGCAATGCTGAGCGGCCGCACAGCAGCCTTGCGCGCCCGCGCAGAAATGTTGAGCGGCCGCGCAGGGTCGGGGAAAAAGATATATTATTTTAGACTTCTACTTCTGTTTGGCTTCCACTTCTATGTAATCTGAGTTTTATGGGACTATTATATAGGTAGATTTGAGACGTTTTTCACAGAGTATTAAGAGGAGATTATGTTTTAGATTGTGTTTTGCAAGAAGCGAAGGAGATAAGGAAGAAGACCGATTTAGCACACATCAACGAAGAGGAAGCATATATTCTTGTGATTCTTGTTTCGTTGTAACGTTGGATGCTAGTTTTCTTGCTTTGACTTATTTACTCTTGTGACGTACTCTGTTTTAATATAATCAGTTTAGTTATTATTTTCTTGTGTTTGTTTATCATGATTTCATATGAACCCATGATGGCGATAAGTTCTATTATGGGTTAATCGTGATTATGGGGTTGCAACGGATTTATTATGGAATTCTTTAGTTAATTGTTTAATACTTTAGTATGTGATGATTGCATGATATCTAGTATTGGTTGTGCGTATTCGTCTTATGTGCGTCGCGAACATATAAGATAGGGTGTTAATCTCTTGTGAAGCGACGGTGGATCTTGAGATTTAGAACTTGCCATGCTAGCATAGGTTCATGTACGTTGTGCATGATTAGTGGGTAACTCTAACAGTTTTATTTGCCCTATATAATCAAAAGGGATAACTTGTGCTTAAATCGTTCTGTTGTCAATTTCTGTAGACATATAGGAACTCAACATAATTGATGACTATTCAACTTCTATCTTAATTGTGGATGTTTGGTAGAATGGTATTAGTACAATGAAAGTTGGCTTTTATCAGTTTCGTGTTATTCGATTAATATCATCACTGTCACATGCTAAAGGTAATAACTATGGTTATAGAAGGAAGTAATAATGAAGTTGTGATCTCATGAGTGTTTTATTATTGATAAATTGAAGTGTTAGTTAAGTGGTTAATTAAGTAGTTAATTATAGTTAAAATTTAATCAACAATTTTAAGTGTTATTATCTTAACATTGAGAAGTAGTCATACATTGGTGAGTGAGTTAAATTAGACAATAAATTAGTCTGAGTCTCTGAGGGAACGAACTAGAAAGTATTCTATATTACTTGCGAACGCGTATACTTGCGTGAATATTAGTGCGTGATTTCGCCCTAACAAGTTTTTGGCGCCGCTGCCGGGGACTCGGCGTATTTGTTTAGTTTATGTACTTACCATCATTGGTCATTAGGACTCAGTGATTAGGAAATAGTAGTTACTTACTCTTTTCGGTTGTGTTTCAGGTACTTTAGCAAGCGTTTAT
Organism: Apium graveolens; assembly: GCF_009905375.1. Taxonomy (NCBI): domain Eukaryota; kingdom Viridiplantae; phylum Streptophyta; class Magnoliopsida; order Apiales; family Apiaceae; genus Apium; species Apium graveolens. Next base: position 237,032,455 of record NC_133651.1, on the reverse strand, counting down.
GCAAACTCGTTCTTGTGCTCGCAAGAGGACCTTAGATACAGCTGAAGAGAAAGACGAAGTTCTTGATACACCGGAGAAGTTAGATTTTGAGGATTCAGATTCAAGAACTGAGCAGAAAGAACCAGTAAACATGGGAGATCGTATTGTTCAAGCTGATCCAGCTCTTATGGATTTTTCTCGGCCTAAAATTGATGACATTCAGTCAAGCATCCTTCATCCGGCTATTCAAGCTAACACCTTTGAGATCAAGCCGGGCACTATTCAGATGGTGCAGAATTCTGTTTCTTTTGGAGGAGCGGCAACTGAAGACCCCAACATGCACATAAGGAATTTTGTCGAGATCTGCAGCACTTTTAAGTATAATGGCGTGACTGATGAGGCTATCAAGTTGAGGCTTTTCCCATTCTCACTGAGGGATAAGGCTAAAGACTGGTTACATTCTGAACCAGCCGGGTCCATCACTACGTGGCAAGATCTTGCGCAAAAGTTTCTGGTGAAGTTTTATCCAATGGCAAAGACTGCTGCTATGAGGAGTGCTCTTACTCAGTTTGCGCAGCAACCTACAGAATCTATGTGCGAGGCTTGGGAACGCTACAAGGAAATGTTGAGAAAATGTCCACATCATGGAATGCCGGATTGGATGGTAATCACTGGTTTTTATAATGGTTTGGGGGCCCAATCTCGGCCCATGCTCGATGCAGCAGCTGGAGGCGCCTTATGGGCTAAAAGCTATACTGAGGCGTACAATCTTATCGAGACGATGGCTGCAAATGAGCATCAGAACCCAACTCAGAGGATGACATCAGGCAAGGTAGCAGGTATTCTGGAAGTTGATGCAGCCACCGCTATTGCAGCCCAGCTCCAAGCGCTATCAATGAAGGTTGATTCTTTGGCTACGTATGGAGTTAATCAAATAGCTATGGTTTGTGAGCTTTGTGCAGGTTCTCATGCTACGGATCAGTGTTCTCTTGTCAACGAATCTGTTCAGTATGTGAATAATTATCAGCGACAACAGCAGCCTGTGCCAGCGACCTATCATCCTAACAACAGAAATCATCCAAATTTCAGCTGGGGAAATAATCAGAATGCTATTCAGCCACCATATCAGCAAGGAGTGAGTAAACAGTTTAACCCACCTGGATTCCAACAACCACAGCAGTATGCTACAAGACAATCATATCCTCAACAGGGAAGTGCAGCTGCACCTACTAGTGCTGATTTTGAGGAACTTAAGCTGTTGTGCAAGAGTCAGGCGGTTTCTATCAAGACCTTGGAAAATCAAATCGGTCAATTAGCCAATACAGTGCTCAATCGTCAACCTGGCACTCTTCCCAGTGACACGGAAGTACCAGGCAGGAAGGAAGCTAAAGAGCAAGTCAAGGCTATTACCTTAAGGTCTGGAAAAGTAGCTGATGCTGGAAAGGCAAAAGAAGTCGAAGCTGAAGTTAGAGATGAAGAATCTAAGCAAAAGGAGAAAGTGGCGGAACCAAAGAAGACTACTGTTGAACACACTCTGCCTGAGGCTAATACAGGGGAGAAACAGCTCTATCCTCCACCACCTTTTCCTAAGAGATTGCAGCAACAAAAGCTGGATAGACAGTTCGGGAAGTTTCTGGAGGTGTTCAAGAAACTTCACATCAATATACCTTTCGCTGAGGCTCTGGAACAAATGCCTAGTTATGCGAAGTTTATGAAGACTATTCTGTTAGATATATTTGATAATGTCATGGCTAATATGTTTTATGTTTAGATTTCAGATCTTATTTGAACAGAACAAATCAGTACTTAACTGATCAGTACTTATACTGGAAGTCAGAACTTAAGGGATATCAGTACTTATGTCATCAGGAGATAGATATCAGAACTTAAGTGCTGAAGGATGATCAGATAAGGACAGTAGCTGATTAAAGTTAAGAAGATCAAGATAAACATAAGAAGAGATATGCATGAAGAAGGAATTCCGTGAAGAATGGAATACTTGGAATAGAAGATATCTGATTGATATATTTTAGGAAGCAGAATTATATTCCATATCAATTAGCGAATATCTTGTAACTGTGTAGTATATAAACACAGAAATAGAGTTTACACTAGATGTGTTATCATTATCGAGAATATTATTTAATATAACTCTAGAAGCTCTCGTGATATTTTGTTCATCACTGAGAGATAACAGTTCCAGATTGTAACAGAGTTTATTGTTTAAATAAAGTTTGTTTTCTGTTACATAAGTTCTTGAAGTTTGATTTGATTGTAATAAACACTGTATTCACCCCCTCTACAGTGAAAGTGTGACCTAACAAGTGGTATCAGAGCTATCTGTTAACACACATACAGTTAAAGATCCAAACACAATCATGTCTGACACAGAAACTCCAACTAAGCCTACCAAAACTGAGGAATCATCAAAGACATCAATTCAGAGTCGATATGAGACTATCAGAGTTCCCATATTGAGACCATCTGAATATCCCATATGGAAGGTAAGGATGACCATGTTTCTGGAAGCAACAGATCCAGAATACCTTGATAGAATCAGGGAAGGGCCTCACAAACCTACCAAGCTCGCTGTTGTAGTTCCAGGTGAAGCAGCAATGACCGTACCAAAGGAAAAGAATGATTACACTGCTGAAGATATAGCATCTATTGCTAAGGATGCCAAGGTACGTCACTTATTGCATAGTGCCATTGATAATGTAATGTCAAACAGGGTAATCAACTGCAAGACTGCTAAGGAGATATGGGATGCACTGGAGACAAGGTGTCAAGGAACTGAAACAGTTAAGAAGAACAGGAAGACAATACTCACTCAAGAGTATGAACACTTTGACTCTAGGACTAATGAGTCATTGACTGATGTGTATGAAAGATTTGTCAAACTCTTGAATGACTTGTCATTGGTTAATAAGGAGTATGATCTTGAAGATACAAACCTCAAATTCCTGTTAGCTCTTCCTGAATGTTGGGATTTGAAGGCAACAACAATAAGAGACAACTACAATCTTGATGAAACAACTCTTGATGAAATCTATGGAATGCTCAAGACTCATGAACTTGAGATGGAACAAAGAAGCAAGAGGAAAGGAGGAAAGTCAAGAACAGTTGCTCTCAAGGCTGAAGAGGAATCCCCCAAACCATCTTCCTCAAAGAAAGACAAGGGTAAAGCTCTTATCATAAAGTCTGATACTGAGTCATCAAGTTTTGAGAGTGATGATGACTCAGATTCTGAAAGCTTGCCTGAAACTGATGCTGATGAGGAGATGATGAAGCTGTGTGCTCTCATGGTGAAAGGAATCACAAAGATTGCATACAGGAAGTTCAGGAAGGGAAAGAAGTTTTCCAGGAAAGGCATAAGTTCTGATAAGAAGAATTTCAGAAGATCTGAAGGAAAAGGAGGAAAGTCTGACAGAGGAGATTACGCTAATGTTAAATGTTATAATTGTGGTGAGAAAGGCCACATATCTCCTGAGTGCAAGAAGACCAAGAATGACAAAGGCAAAGCTCTTGTCACAAAGCAGAAAAGCTGGACAGACACCTCAGACTCTGAAAGTGAGAAGAACTATGCATTGATGGCAAATGCTGATAAATCAAGTTCTGAGAGCAGTTCTGAAGCTGCTGAAACAAAGGTACCTCAGACTACTTATGCTTTTCATACTGATGATATTAATGAGTTGAGAAGATATCTTAAAACCATGTTTGTCAGTTATAGAGATCAAACTTTAACATGTGAAAGATTAACTTCTGAAAATCTTGCTTTTAAGAAAAGAAATAATTTCTTAGAAAAAGAGTTAGTCATGTTTCATCAAACTCAGAAGGATAGAGATGATGCTTTTTATGTTAGGGATGAAGTGCTAAAAATGAATGAATCTCTAAAAACTGAGTTAGAAAAGGAGAGAGAGATTATCAGAACTTGGACTAACTCTGGCAAAACAACTCAAAATTTGCTAAGCAGTGGAAACTGGAAAGAGGGCTTAGGTTATGGAGAAAATAATCAAAAAGGAACTGAAGAAATTAAGCCTGTTGATAAGCAAAAGCCGAAGTTAAAACCTGTTAAGTTTGTAACTGAAAAATCCGAAACTGAGAAATCAGAAGTTAAAAAGGAATTAGCTTCTGACAAACTAAAACAGGAAAAGACAGCTGAAGTTAACATAGGCTTAATGACAAAGAAGCAGCTTAAGCATAAGCTGAAAGATGTTAAGAATGCAAACAAGGTAAAATCACCTAGGAAAAACAGGAATGGAAAGGAAGGTGTGAATAAAAGCAATAACTATAAATCTGTTCCTGATGCTCCTAGGAAAGCATGTTATAACTGTGGAAGTTCTAACCATCTGGCTTCTTTTTGCAGGAAGAATAAGAATATTAACTCCTTATCTACAAAGTCAGGAGTTAAGAGTCAGTCTGTTAGATACAAACCACAAAATCCTTGTTTTCATTGTGGTAGTTTATGGCATTCCATTTATACTTGTAAGGAATATCATAGTTTGTACTATGATTATTATCAAATAAAACCTTCTTTAAAGAAAGTTTATGTTGTTCCTTCTAGTATAAGTTCTGATAAGAAAACTGTTAACATAAAATCTGATGTTAAATCCGCTGCAAATGTTAACAAACCTAAAAAGGCCAAAGGATCCAAGCAAGTCTGGGTCCTTAAAACTAATAATTAGTGGTCTTTTTGATTGCAGGGCAACAGGAAAAATATTTTAGTTCTGGACAGTGGATGTTCAGGACACATGACTGGAAATAAGGCCCTGCTATCAGACTTTGTGGAGAAAGCTGGCCCAAGTGTTTCTTATGGAGATGGCAACATTGGAAAAACCTTGGGATATGGCAATATCAATCTTGGGAATGTCATCATTAAAGATGTAGCTCTGGTCTCAGGACTTAAACACAACTTACTGAGTATAAGTCAAATCTGTGACAGAGGTTATCATGTTGATTTCTTTGCAGAACATTGTGAAATAGTTAGTAAATCTAAAGGAAAAATTGTTCTGAAGGGATTCAGGCGTGGTAACATTTATGAAGCTAAGCTTTCAACAAGTTCTGATGGTTCTGCAATCTGTTTAGTGAGTAGAGCCTCAACTGAAGAAAGCTGGAATTGGCACAAGAAACTCTCTCATTTAAACTTCAACAAGATAAAGGAACTGATCAAGAAAGATCTTGTGAGAGGACTGCCAAAATCAGTATTTGTTCCTGATGGTCTTTGTGACTCATGTCAGAAGGCTAAACAAAGAAAATCTTCGTTCAAGAGCAAGACTGAATCATCAATTCTTGAGCCTTATTATCTGCTTCATGTTGATCTATTTGGTCCAGTGAATGTCATGTCTATTGCAAAGAAGAAATATGCGTTGGTCATAGTAGATGAGTTCACCAGATACACATGGGTGTATTTCTTGCACACAAAAAGTGAAACTGCATCTATCCTGATTGATCATGTCAAACATCTGGATAAATTGATCAAAGATTCTGTGAAAATTTTGAGGAGTGATAATGGCACTGAATTCAAGAATTTGATAATGGAAGAGTTCTGCAAAAATCATGGAATAAAGCAGGAATTTTCTGCTCCTGGAACTCCACAGCAAAATGGAGTTGTTGAAAGGAAGAATAGAACTCTAATTGAAGCTGCACGAACAATGCTTGAAGAAGCAAAGCTTCCAACCTATTTCTGGGCTGAAGCTGTGCAGACTGCTTGTTTTACTCAAAATGCAACACTCATTAACAAGCATGGAAAAACACCATATGAGATGGTGAAGAACAAGAAGCCAAATCTCAAATACTTTCATGTATTTGGATGTAAGTGTTTTGTTCTCAAGACTCATCCTGAACAGCTATCCAAGTTTGATCTAAAAGCTGATGAGGGAATCTTTGTAGGATATCCACTTTCTACAAAAGCCTTCAGAGTCTATAATTTGAGAACAAAAGTGGTCATGGAATCTATCAATGTCTCTTTTGATGACAAGAAGATCACTGGACTTGAAGATTGCATTGATCATGATCAGCTGAGATTTGAAAATGAAGATTCATATTCTAATACCTCAAGTCCTGACAGTCTAAGTCCTGATACTGTGAATTATGATGGATTAAACTCTGATGTTATTGAAACTGTGGTGACTACGTCAAAGGAAGATGCACCAATGCAGGGGGAGCATACTCAAGATATTATCACATCTCAAGAAGCATCAGAACAGACATCTGGCTCTTCAAATTCTGATTCGTCAAGTTCTGATAAGCCAAGTACTAACAGTGCTGAAAATCTAAATACTGAAGGATCCAACTCAGAGAGCATAGTTTCAGGGGGAGCATCAGAAAATGAAACCGAAGACAGCATGAATCATGGGGGAGCATCCAGTTCTAGAGAAAATCTTCCATCTGCAGAAGTGGAC